>NC_044927.1:21696532-21805535 GCF_003576645.1 Ipomoea triloba
GAGGGGGGGGGGGGGTAGCTAACAACACTCTACAAGACAAAATTCAAGAAAGGATTTCAGTGGAGCAAACAAGAAAAGGTCAAATTTGATATATCCTCAAGACCACAGAGAATTGGGAAAAGTTCATAGCAACATAATAATACACAACACACAACAAATTAGCTGTGGTAACAAAAACCTCACAGAAGCTCTTAAAAACATAATCAGCAGCTACAAACTCTTGTCTGCTGGATGTGCGAAGAAGGATACGAAGCACAGAATTCAAAGCAGGCTCCACTTGAGGCTCCTCACCCAGTACTTTTGTTGCAAGTGCTTCAAGATTCTTGGGGTGACCAGCAATTAGATCACCAATGCACTGGAGTGCCTGAATCAAACATCATGGACATAAAGTAAATCCCAAAAATGCCTAAAAAGTTATGATAATAGCATCTAATTTAATTTTATACTCGTGTTTTTTTTTTAAAGGCAACTTATTTAATACTCCCTCTCCATCCAAATATCTTATTAAATTTGTCTTCTTTCGCTTTTAGCATGAGGCTTTAGGAAAACTTATTGTTCCTGAAGTAGTAAATGACCAGACTAAAATATCCTTAAGCAGTTGATTGTGGGCCACTGTGTCCTTTTATTCCATACTCTTTAATGATATAACTTATAAGGCTAGAGAAGGACCAAAAAATATAGAAATGGAAACTTTTCATAGGAGACAAAGTTAATGGGACACCCCAAAATAGAAAGTGAGACAAAAGTGGTGATATAAAAGAGTATATATAAACTCTATGCTCATTTGAATGTCCAACTTTCTCTCTTCAGATGCAAAATAAATGACTTTGTAAATGAAATGCTAAAACAGGAGTGAAATTCACACAGATAATACTCCTAATTGTGTTATGATCTGATGTGTTTCTGTCTTTCTGACAATCTACAATTCTTGTGCAATATTTCAAAACTAATTTAAATTATCAGATAGAAAGATACAAGATCAACTTTAATATTCTATTGAACAGTTCAATACAAGACAAAAATAGTGTCACCAAACCACTTTAATTGTAAACTTATTCTTTTAAGGATCAAAAATTAAAATTGTCTTCTAAAAACTATGTTGAGAGTACTATGTTCCAGACTTCCAGAAGAATCAAAATTTCAAATATGCTAACGTATTAAAAAAAATGCCTACTGACAATTTTGGTTGATTATTGAGAATCAAATAGAGAAAATGACAAGGATGAGTATAAAATTAGGGAATTTTCTCAAATTCCTAGTACTTCCATTCCTCTTTCTAAAAATGGAAATAGTGAAGGTGTTTTGATCATATCAGTTTAGTTGGGAAAGGAGGATAAAAAATGACATAACAAAAATGCCCTACTCCCCCTAATTTCATTTTTTTGTTGAGGGGGAAGGTGGGTGGGGGGAGGCATCAGAGAAACTCCAATAAAATAGGATATGAGATAGAGAATCATCCTTCTTACCGCACAACGCACAGCAATGGGAGCCCATTGGCTTTCAACTCCCAACATCAAAAGATGGTCCAGAATCTTTTTCTACAATAGGTATAATGGATTAGTCAAGCAATTCCACAAAAGAACATCTCAGGAACCTAGTAATCAGATGCAACATGCAAGAACAAACCTGAACCAAGACTGTTCTGTTTGTCAGCTTATTTGCGTCTTTTCCAGCATCAGTTTCTGGACTTCCCATAATTAGCAAATTAATCGTTTCAAGCACACTGAGAAGGTTTATTGTCTACTGCCAATCAAATAAGTTAAAAGAAGAGAAAATACACCAATAGGATTAGGTTATCATATTTCCACTGATAGGCAGACAAACATATTGGTAAATAAATAAATGCAGAACGTGTGGGAATAGTTAAGAGTTTAACCTTCTGTTGGGTGAATTTGTAGGCACTACCCCTGAGCTTAAGAATTTGTATCACAGAATCAAAGCCCACTGTCTCCCTGAGTAATACCTAAAACACATACATGAAGCTTAGGTAGCTGCCAAGAAACATATAAATTTGTAATGATATGAAGTGAAGCACAATGAGCAGAAACCTGATTTGATGCATTGTTACGAATGATATTGTTCAACAATTCAAGACAGTCCTGCATGGTAAAAAGACCAATTCATATGATATTTTATCCTTTGAAACATATGCAAGAACTTAATAATGCATAAAAAATAAAAGTACAAGTAACCAAGAGTGCAGTCCAAGCAGAGCTAGAACAACACATAATTTACAAATGAAAGTCTTTAACTGCAAAAGTTCAAAGATGCAAATGCTTAACATTTTACGAATAAGTATTTCTCCAGACCTGCACAACAACTCCTCCTTCTGAGCCTCCCTCCTCTTTTATAATGCTAAATATCTTTTCAAAAGCACCTTCAAATACCACAATTTTTTGAATTTCCTAAAGTTTATAAATAAGACCAAATTAGGCAGAGCGTAGTGGCAAAGAAACATTTTAAAAAAGAGAATGAAGAGAAGAGAACTTGCCTCAGCTTCACGGGTCAAGTATGTGAGAAGTAACAGGGCCTCATTTCTTATGACCTTCAAAACATTCCCCATTTAGGATCTTTTACTAGAGGAGAAGAATAAAGAAATATATGCACACTGTTCAAGTTTTACATACCTCACGATCCATAAGCATGTCCATGAGTCGTGTAATACCACGGGGAATACTCAGAATAGCTTCCTGTAACCTAAGCAATATTTCAGCAGATTTTCCATGAATAGTGAGCATAGACAGAATAACATGCTGGAAGAATATGAAGAAAGTAACCATGCTTAAGATACCTATTTGGAGAATTTGTTAGAAGAGCTGTTAAAAGCTGCAGTGTATAGTAGCGCACATAGAAATCCTCCTCTGACTGTCAGGGTGATAGAATAGAAAAATCAACAGAAAATTCATGATAACAAAATAAACTAATTAATTAATCACGTGTTATACTAACAAAATTAAAGTGATTATATTCTTACCAGCAAACTTAAAAGTAGAGAAATATTTTTTACATCTCCAGAAAGCAAGTCACTATTCATTAAAGCTGGTTGAACCTCATTCTTTGGCACTTTTCCATGACTAATTGGGGTTAGAGCACTAACAAGAGTTTCCAGAGCCCCACGAACCTTGGCCCATCAAATATAAACAAACTTTTAAAATCAGGTGAAAGTAAATATATACTTAATTTCATGAAAATACATAAAATCCATGATGAATGGGATACCGGAATTAAAAGCAGAATGATGGAAGAATCGTGGTGCAGAAAAAAGTGAGGATATGTATTCAATAGCAAGTAAACCATTCTTCCAAACAAATAGTAATGTCACTTTGGTAAAAATTAATGCTTAGTTCCAATCCCACTTGTTGGATAATTAAGGAGCAAGTCGTATCAACAACTTGTTGCTTGAGAAGAGTAGTTAAAATAGCAGCATGTATAAATGGAAATAGACCAAAGTCACCAATCTGTAAATTGTCTCAGTGCAACAACGAAAAAGGATCAAAATAGATCCAGGAATGGCTGGATATTTTAAAAATGACATTGACTAGGACTGACTAGCTGTTCTAATTTAAATCAACAGACAGCAATGCAATAAAGTCACAAATACATGTTCGTTGAATATATTTCTTGGAGTTTCAATATGTTCAAAATATAGTGTACTGAAACATGCAATTTGTCCTGAATATAGCCTCACTGATTAGATGTAATGTTAAGTGCTTGTGTGATATTACCATATAGTCATATACACCTGTTATTTTAGTAGGGTGAGTTGTTAAATAATCCAATTTATAAAATGCTATGCTTGAGATGGCATGTCACTCAAAATGGTGCCTGTTCTAAATCAGTACTCCATAAATCATTAAATCCCTTGCATAGACCCAATTCATTACACTAAAGACCATAGCTTCATCACTGGCCAACTATAAAACTACAAAGCAGACAACACCAAATTTAAAATTTGAAGAAATAGCAAGCATACCATCTCAACATCATCTCGCTCCTCCTTTAAAACACTCAATATTACAGGGAAACCTGCAAACAGATGGAATCTAAAAATGAATACTACTGATGAAATAATTGTAACTAACCATCAAAGAGTAATTGAACAATAAGGAGGGAGGACAAAGAAGCAAAAAAATAAACTTGCAAGTTCATCCAACATGATGAAGCACTAACCCATAGCTCCAAATGCTAGTTGTGCAGCATGACTTTCAGAAACAACAGATTGAAGTTCCATAATAGAAGTTCTCCTGTCGTCAGCCAGCGTACCATTGCTTATGCGATCAAGCAAGCGCTCAACATAACTATGTGATATAAACAAATACATTAGTTCAGGCAAAGGATTCATATTAGAGCATAACACAATTGTAAACAATGAAGCAAAACAAGTATGCATATATTGGGGTGGGGCAATAGATAGTGCAAGCAAGCATACTTTAAAAAAAATAAATAAATAACTTTTTATGAATTGTAAGAATGTCATTCATTTATAGGAGATGCTTTGAATTCTACGAATCATCATGCAAGTAGTCAACGAAGTAAATGAATCACTATCCATACAATACAAAGCCATCAGAATATAATGAAGCATAGCATTCGCCATAGAAATGATTAAAATAAAAGCTTACCTATCTTCACTTGAACTGGAATTATCATTGCCAAACACCCGTCCAACAACACCCTGTACACGAATCACTCCAGGGTTAATCACATCTTTAAAGGTCCATGCATTACCAACATATACAGTCCCATTGCAAAGCGCAGAAATCAATGTCCGACACCAAAATATATAACCTCAAAATTAAAAAGTGACCTTTCTGTAGTAGAACAAATAATAACAAAACCAGTAACAACAACAATAATAATAAGTTGACTTTAAATCAGCTTACAACACAAACATAAAGGTTTCAAGAAAATCCTTCTTTCGACTAAACAGGTAATTGAGAAAAATTAATAGAAACAGAAATTACCTGATACTTAGCCACTAAATCCATTTCTCTATCAGCTGATCAGAATTCTCCCAACTCCTGGAATACATTACAAACAAGAAAACAGCATCATTGATTAAGGTCAAACTTTAATTAAAAGAGAAAGCTTAATGTAGAATTGTGGATTGAGCTAACTTAAAGAGAGGGAACGATCAAAGTCGAAGGGGAAAAAAGAAACCTAGATTGACCTTTTTTGGTTTTATTTGAAGTAGAGAGATCGCGAGTCGAGAGAGGAAGAAGGAAAGAAAGAGAAGGCCTTTTAGGGTCGGGTCAAAGATGAAACAGGGCGATGGCACTTTAACGGATCTCGGGTGTTACCCGGGTTTGGATTGAACCCGAAATGTTTAATTGTACTTCGATAAAATTACACATTAAGTCCCTAAAAACTTTGGGTAAATTCCACTTTACTCCTTATAACTATAATAACTACTTATACTTGTACAGGATGGGGGTGGGGCAGTCGTTATACTGTGGACCGTGGTCCACAATCCATAATGTATTGTGGACCATGGGTCATGGTTGATACTGCAGTTGTGTTAAACTGATACTGCAGTTGTGTTGAAAGGATACTGCAGTTGTGTTGAAAGGGAACTGCAGTTGCGCGGAACAGAGGACGTGTCATCCATCTGGAATTGTAATTGTGTTGAACGGATACTGCAGTTGTGTTGAAAAGATATTGCAGTTGTGTTAAAAGGATACTGCAGTTGTGTTGAACGGATGAATGTCCTCTGTTCTGTGCAACTGCAGTTTCCTTTCAACACAACTGCAGTATCTTTTCAACACAACTGCAGTATCCGTTCAACACAACTGCAGTATCAGCTATGATCATGGTCCACAGTGCATTGTGGACCATGGTCCACCATATAATTTGCGGGGGTGGGGTGGCAACGCGTCTCTTCAAAGTTCGAATGAACACAATAAACAAGCAGTAAGATCATATACACTTTAAAGCTTTTGTGAAAATAGGTGGAGGATTCATAGACCAGAGTGTGCATCTCCTCAAATCATTTCTCTATCCGCCCTAAACAATGAAGAACGCAGCATAAAAATCAAAGCTTTACCTTATCTTACATATGCTTGAAACTAAAGGAAATGTACAGTCTACAGAGAAATCAAACGCACAAATTTGATACATCCACACAATTAGTACTCGACTTTTAATTTTAAACAAGAGTTAATTACCGATTTGGTCCCTCGACTATTGGAATTTCACCATTTCGGTCCTCAACTTTCTAAATTGTCCAATTACATCCTCGACTATGTTATTTCTCACCGAATTGGTCCTCAGCCGTAACTGCCGTTTGGCAAACGTCAAAATTGGGGATAAAAATGTAATTTCATTTTCTTTGTTGACCTAGACCAGACCAATACAATTGAGAGTGAAGGTGAATGAAGCTCCGGCGAGGAATGCTATTGCGTGGAATCTTCCTGGGGAGAAGATGACAGTAGTAATTCAGACTTTAGGATGAGGTTTGGTACTGCTGCTTCGGCTTTTCTTGTAATCACCCTCGCGAATCTGCGCATCATCGACCTGTCTGTCGAATCTGCGCAGCAATATTAAAGGGGCAGAGTACTCGAATCTTGCCAATATATCGCCGTCAACATTGCTAAACCCTAAACCTCATCCTTGCATTCTCACATTCCAGTAAAGTTTCGGCAGATCACTAACCGGAACCGTATATTGACACCCTCGGCGTCAGTCTTCTCCGCGTGTGATCCCGAGAAATTCAAAATTCCAGACGGAGAAAACAATGTCGCTATCTTTTAGCTTTTCAGCTGGCATTTCTCCGGCAACCACCGGAATCCTATTGAAGGGGCTCGTTGGGAATCCTTATCACATCTTTGACTCGCGGAGAAGAGTCTCCGATGTCGTCAAGGCTCAATCAAGCAAAATGTTAGTCACCAATGATGTGGCTGGGACGGTGCCCTTGGTTCTAACGCCGGTGGTTCCGGTGACCAGGGATTCTCTAGTTGAGCTGACGGAGAATGCTTTGCAGTGGATGAAGCTAGTTTGCACAATTGGTCTAGCCACGTGCGGTTACGAGGAGCTTAAGGCACTCGCCGCCAATGGAATGAAATAATGTTGCTCGTTTAAACATGTGTCACGGCACCCACGAGTTGTAGCAACGTAACACTTCCACAAAGAGCGTGATGTTCAGTCATTGTAGAGCAAAACAAGTTGGGGACGCTAAGGAAGAAGATGACTATTGTAATTTCCTATTTTACCCTTATAGTTTGACGGTAAAACAAACTGAGGACCATTTCGGTTAACGTTTGCATAGTCGAGGATGTAATTGGACAATTTAGAAAGTCGAGGACCGAAGTGGTGAAATCCCAATAGTCGAGGGACCAAATCGGTAATTAACTCTTTTAAACAATTTAAACACTTGACTATCAAAATGTTTACAATGTTGGTCCTTCCGTCACAAGCTGATTAAGTGGACGTCAACTTGAGAGGTAAAACAATTTTTTAACATGCTTTGCATATAATATTTCGTCGTTCTCCTCTATATAATATTTGAGTAATGGAGTTGTCCACTTGTAACATGCCACTCTTCATAATCTGCATTGGCTTTATACATCCCTCATATGTCTTGAAGTATGTGAAAATTATATAAGTAGCAAGAATCCACATAATGCCAAATAGGCACTTTTCCATATTTTATCCATATTGTACATACTACATGTTAGCAAGGGATCCTAGTTAAGTCCCATTTCCTAAAAGAACAAGATCTTCTACTGTTTTACCCCTCAATTTGACATCCTCTTTATCGCGTATAGAGAGGAGAACGACGAGGAATTATATGCATAGCATGTTAAAAGATTGTTTTACCCCTCAATTTGATGTACACTTAACCAGCTTGTGACGAAAAGACTAACATTAAAAACATTTTGATAGTTATGTGTCTAAATTGTCCAAATTAAAAATCGTGAACTAATTGTGAAAAATCACAATAGTTGGAGGACCAATATAATGCTGGAATTAACTCCATCCACACATTCCTGCCTGGAGTTGGAGTTCTAATTGGCAGCTATCATATTGATCAGTGGAGGCAGAGACCCGAATCCTCATTGGCAGCTGTCACAGGGGAGGCCGAGGCCAGTAATTGTTAACTTGTTTTGGAGAGGATTTCATCTCAACGAAAGTTGGATGAAAGACTCGAGTCTAACCAATTTCAAACCCAATTTTCCTACTATGAAAATATGGGTATTTGGGGCTTATAATGCTTGTGTGTTTTAAGGGTTAGGATTGATGCATCACGAAAGTGGGACAATCCTACAATAATTCTTGTTTATTGATTATTACCGTAGCTTGAACCTGAATTCTTATGTGCATTACCATAATTCCCTTGGTGAATTGTTTTTCCTCTAATTCTGAGTTGTTAGTGCGTCAAGAAAGCAATACCCCTAATCTGGACCCATCTTTATTCATATAGTTTATTCATGTTTAATTTGCATTCTTTTTATTTTCCATACTCAGTCATAATTTGCTTGGGTCATTCTGAATTCCAATACATTAGTGTCTAGAGTCTTGCAATTCATACAAGTACGTGTCATAGCCATAATCCTCAGCGGAACGACATTTTTCACCATATTTTTATCATCACCATTTCTACACATTAATGATCTTTGACAGTGATGTCCAGTGTGTTGAAAATTGCAGAATGGATAGGAGTGCTTTAGTAAAATTATGTTATTTGCTAGACTCATGGTAAGTTGAAAGATAGTAGGAATATGACAGTAAATGAAATGGTAATATCATTTCTTCATATAATTGCACACAACATTAAGAATAGAGTACTTAAACACCAAATAACAAGGTTTCGTGAGACCGTTAGCAGGCAATTTCATGCTTTTTGAACATTGTTTTAAGGCTGCACAACATAATATTTAGAAAGCCTAAGCCTATACATGTCACTGGCATTGGCAAAGAAGGTTGTAGCTAGAAAGCACATGAACCAGGACCAGCTGTTGGAGTTTTCAGAGTCCACTATTGAATATGCGAGGGAAAAAATCGATTTGTTAACATTCATAGACACAACCAATACTAGATGACTTTTGTACTCACCATATAAATGTGTCCCATCTATGGTAATAACAAGAAGGCAATAACGAAAATCGTCAATGGCGGGCTTGAATGCCAAAAAAGCATACTAAAACTCGCAATAGTGTTCACCCTCCGTAGAAGGCATAATTTGAAGGTCAATCACCGTGCCTGGGTTGTTTGACGGACGGAATGCAAAAATTTGGGAAGATCATTGTAAGATTGATCCCACTTGAAAAAAAAGCTCTCAATACCTTTTAGGTATCCGTATCAAGCTTTTTTGTATTTTATATCGATCTCGTGCCTTTGTTTAACATCTAGTATGATGTGCTTGATTTTGTACCTAGGATCAATAATATAATTGTCAATTTGTCTTTGACTAGGTCATATATGAATGTGTTGGTGCAGATGAAATCTTGACCACCTTGATTGTAATCAATCCGGCATGTGTTTGTATTTCAATACTTTTTAATAACACATTCCCCTTATGCTCCCTTCATTTGGCTAGCAGAGATAATGACAAAAAACATTGTTAGTCACAACTAGTTGAGTACATACATATAACCTTCCAATAATTGATTATTTTGATAATTTTAAAATTTAATTTTTCATATATATATTTTTTGGATCAACTAGAAGGAGATACCTAGCTAAGACCTTGTGGTCTAGTGGCATCCGGTGTCCCAGTTAACACTCCCACATGGATGATGGGAGTGGGTTCGAGCCTCAGTGGAGGCAACTGTTGACTTTTTGTGAGCCAAGCTAGGATATCGAAGGCTTAATTTAATTTTTCATATTTGGTAATATTTTATATTAATACTAAACTTAATAATATAAAAATATAAATAAATTGATACTTTTCCTAATATATCGTACCTTAAAGACTTACGACCTTTGTTATAATACTGGTCAATATACTAATATGTTATTTTATAGTAATTTATATAAGTAATTATCATATACTATTTACCATCTAAATGACACATGGTAATTGTAAATCGTATTTAACATCTTAATTCATTATGGTAATTGAATATTGAGATTCACTTCTTACGACGATTTTATATTTTTTTACTTCAAATTATATCGATTGCCCATGCACTTCGTTTGATCAGTTTTGAATAAAATCTTAAAAATTATGGCAATTAAAGAATTAATGCTCTCCATAATATAATTATTCCAATTCACATATTATCTACATCTACACTTTTAATAAGAGCTTGTTAGACCCCTAACTGGAACTAAAAAAATGTTGGTGTAATAGTATGCTATAACATATTGTACTTTGTGTTATTCATATTGTGCAACCTCCAATTAAATTCCCAATATATCCTAATCTTTTATAATTTTACCAAATTCTTTCCGTCAAATATAACGGAAGTTTAACCTCAAATTCTTTAGGCAATTTGTTTCTTTATTGCGGTTTTCAAACAAATTGGCAATTTGTTTCTTAATAATCACAACATCTCATGTGTACTTAAAATTATAATATTGAATTTTAATAGGATTCTATAATACAATTTTGTATATATTCCTAACTAAACCATTATTCTACCTAAGATATATAAACCCCTCTCATTCTTACTGGTATTCACCCAAAACTAAACCTAACATATTCTACAACACACCTCTACGTGACATTCTATAGGTATTATTATCAAAATCTTATCATGTTGATTCTATTATTTGTATTTGTACTCATAATGATTACAATTTTTTTTTAAAAAAATCAATGATGCTATACTCATTAATTAGTATAACTTCAATATCATTATGTAAATATATCTATTGTATAATATGTTCATCTATACTTGTATCCTTGTATGTAATGTTGTGGTTCTCATTATATTTCTCTATAATCTACACATTTTAGTTACTCCTTATGTTTTATTAAAATATATAAACATCGATACTATTTCAATTCTTTGATTTTTATTAATTTATTAATATTTTTTTCTCATTATTATATGACTACTTTAACTAATTAAGGAACACTAATTTAAAACTACGCATTAGGCATTGGTTTAATCGCGCAACGAACGTGTGATAACTAGTTATGCAATACAAATATACAATTATGCAAATTATTCTAAATTGATTATTACACATATAAAATTATGCTAATTGTTACTTTTGAATAAAATCTTAACAACTATGTTAATTAATAAATTAATTCACACATTATATTTTTATTAAACTATTTTTTTCATACTTGCTGTAATATAGATTTTATCTAATCAATCAAGGAAATTAAACTTGCACATACTATGGACATAATTAAAAAAAAAAAAAAAGTAAACATACACATATTACATCTATAATTAAACAAAATTAAACATACATATATTATTTTATTAATAATAATAATATATACTCCTTAATTAATATAATTATTCCGATTACATGGACGTCATAATTAGTATAGTAATAATTAAGAATAATATATACTCCTTAATTACCATTAATAATCATAATAAAATGACCTCATTATTAGAATTAATGGTAAATTTTCCTGCCCATATAAGAAATTAAACATACACATATGTCCATAATTAAAGGATATTAAACATACACATATTACGCCATATTACCAACCTGTATTACTTTAATCTTACTATAATAATTAAACATATGAATTTTCATTTGATTATAATATATTTTTGTTACTTAAAATAGTTCAATTAACCATGCTCTTTCTTCTATTTTTTTAGACTTTTCCTATTATAACTTTTAAGTAATCAATTTCAACACTAATATACAAATCTTATAATTTTAAATAAATGTACATTTTCAAATATTAGAATTATTTATAATTTCATCATTAATTTTATTATTTAAATATATAATAAAAAATTTATTGCACATATAATTTACTAGTTTCATATTAATACTAAACTTTTTTTTTTTGAAAGGTAAATGTAGCTATTCCATTAATTCATAACATAAAACATTTACATCAATGATCAATGAAATGGTAAACCATTCCTTATAGTCAGACATAGAAACAACTTTTCTAACTATGCTATAGAAAACTTGAATCGCAAACTGTTTCATAACTAGGAAGCTATGTTCCTTCAGAGAGCTTAAAGCTTCATCAAAGATCTGGGTCTTCGTCATCATTCTTTTTTGCTCGTTGCCTAGGATAAGATCAACACTTGCCGAAACCAAACTAAACGATTTATGCTAATGAAAATGAAAAGCTCGTGAAAGCAACGAGAGGAAAAATGCTCGTGAAAATAACGAGAGGAAAACACAATAATAAAGAAAATACAAAGTGAGTAAAGTCAAAATAGGGTTGGGAGTTCAAGACTACCAACACAAATATAAAAAATATAATAATATAATATTTTTTATATTATTAATACTAAACTTAATAATATAAAAATATAAAATATAAATAAATTTAATTATGTTTTTAATTGAATTAGACACTTATTTGACAAAGAGAATAAAATATTTCTATTTTTACAAATCACATCGAAAATGATTAATATTGTATCGGTTCCGTTAAATCGTACTCCGTTAAAAAGAAATAGGAATGAGGGCACCGACAGCTACTTTAGTTGTCGGCAGAGCAACCGGGTGTAACCAGTAGTACAGCCTGGTAAGTGGTAATATAGCTGATTAGCTGGCTTCTTCGACTCACCCACTCTTTCTCTTCTTGTCTGCGACAAGTCATTGCTGTTGGAATTCATCAGCAATAATTGCGGGTGGGTGTGCCGTGAACTCCTCTGTTTCTCGGGGAAGAAATGGAGGCCGGTGCTGGGATGGTTGCCGGATCGCACAAGCGGAATGAGTTGGTTCGAATCCGCCATGATTCTGATAGTGCGGTACGGTGTTTGCCAGCAGAGCAGACTAGTTTGGATTCATTCTTGAATCTCGTTATACAATTTTCATGGCTAAAAGTTGTTAATTTTGAGTTTCTAGTGTTTAAGTAGTAGTTTTGGCATTTTGGGATTTTACCCATTTGGATTTTCAGTCGATCTTGTTTGTCAATTAAAATACCACTTCATTAATCATCAAAAAGCGATTGATTTTTAGTTGAAGTTCAGTTATTTGATCAGAATTTGGAGCTTAGATGGGTGGGTGGTGGAAGTATAGGGGTGTGAGCTCTGAGGTGAAAATTTGATCTTTTCACCAAATTAGGATGGGATGTGCTCCATTTTGCTTTCAGATTACGGGTTTTCTTGAAATTTCTGTCGTTAATTTGCTTGGCTGATTTTTATATTTTCTCTTGGCTGAGGTAGGGTTGGTTGGTTGATGATAGTTTTAGTTTAGGTTGGCTTTATTAAAGGTATAATGAAGTAGATATTTGTTTTGTATTGGCATTTGAAGTGGATATTTTTAGATGTGAGTGTTTGTCTCATGGAAGTGAGATTTAGCTCATATTTGCTAGCTACTTGATTGATTCTACATAATGGATGTCTGAAGTGATCATTTTAGCTATGCTAGGTAGATCTAATATTTTATGGTTCATTTGAAGTAATGTCTGTTTGGATAAATCTTGGTATTCTTTTTAGTCCACTTTGAGTTTTAGTTCTATATGCACCATATAAGTTAAGACTCAAGGCAAAGTTAGTTACAGATTGCTGTTTTGTGCTTAGATAGCAGTTTGAGGACTGGATTTCTCTTTACATTGCTGATCAGTTATTTTAGTAGCGTCATATACCAATATTGCATGTTCAGGAAATACTTTGCCTCTTCTTGCAATGCATATAGGCAGTGATGGATTTTTTGAATTTCTGTCTTTTTTTTTTTTTTTTTTTTTTTTTTTTTTTTTTTTGTCTTTCTGTCTGATTGGTCGCACTTTGTTTCAAATGCAGCCAAAACCCCTTAAGGATCTGAATAGTCAGATATGTCAGATTTGTGGTGATGCTGTTGGGGTGACTGCTAGTGGTGATGCATTTGTTGCGTGTAATGAGTGTGCCTTCCCTGTTTGCCGGGCTTGTTATGAGTATGAGCGCAAAGATGGAAATCAAGCATGTCCCCAGTGCAAAACTAGATACAAGAGACAAAAAGGTTTCATTTTTGCCTGAAATCTGAATAGAATATTTAAGACGTGCTATTCCTTTTCTTCTTTCTCTTCCCTTTTCTTCTTGCATCTTTATCTATCATTTTCTGGAAAACCATTGGAATGAACTTTGTTTTGGCACTGTTAGGGAGTGCACGAGTTGATGGGGATGATGAGGATGATGATGCTGATGACCTGGATGATGAGTTTAATCATGCCCAGGGGAATAGCAAGGCTAGACGCCAGTGGCAGGGAGAAGATGTGGATCTCTCTTCTTCTTCTAGACATGAGTCTCAGCCGCCAATACCTCTTCTCATGAATGGTCAGCCTGTAAGTGAGGATCAAACTTACAGCATCAAAATATCAACTCTTTGTTAATGTTTTGCATTACTGTTTCTATCATCCTGACCTGGGATTTCAATGAAAAATGACAGATAAAAAATCTGTTCTTAGAGATGCTTTCTTTGCCTCATTCTACCTCTCTGAATCATTCTGATAACTATTTTCCTTAAATATGTGATTATTTGGTCTTTGATCATTTGTCTTCAATGTGAGCAATGGATAGAAGGCATACTATCATCATTTGCTTATTTCATCAGTAAAATCATGGTTGTACTGGAAAAATTAATACTTGTTTTACCATATTTTGCTGTGTATTTATTCTTTCTGTGTCCTTTAAAAAAATAATGAATTTTCACTGTTTACCAAGGAAATGGGTTATCATTGAGTTTTTTGATAATGACTTTTTTTTTTTTTTTTTTTTTCAATAAATAATAACTAGAGTATGATATGCACCAAAAAATTAACTAGAGTATGATACTAGCAGTCTGTATGGGGCTTAAAAACTATGAAGTATTTTTTTTTTCTTTTTCATTAATATGTTCTTATTTGAAACTTAATTCTGTTTTCTTGTTTTTTTGAAATATGTTAAGATTATTTGTTTGGAACATTTTTCTAACCCATGTGACCATGCTTATAGATTTCTGGTGAAATCCCTCCAAGTGCTACAGATACTCAATCTGTAAGGAGCATGTCAGGACCTTTGGGTCCTGGTGACAGGCATGGCCACTCAATTCCATATCTCGACCCTAGACAGCCAGGTATTCCCTTTATCTCAAAACTTCATTAGATATTTGTCTTGAGACTTTTTTTTTTTTCCTTATGGACTTCTGATGGGGTTATAATATCTTCAGTTCCTGTGAGAATTGTGGACCCTTCGAAGGACTTGAATACTACTTATGGACTTGGAAATGTTGACTGGAAAGAGAGGGTGGAAGGCTGGAAACTTAAACAGGAGAAAACAATGGTGCATGTGAACAACAGATACTCGGATGGGAAAGGAGGAGATACTGAAGTGATAGGGTCGAATGGAGAAGAGCTACAGATGTGAGTATCTTTTTATCATTTGGAATCATTATGTGGTAACAAGGATGTGTTCTCAATGTTATCATGTTGCTTCAAAACCTTGTGGCAGGGCTGATGAAGCTCGCCAACCCCTAAGTCGCGTTGTGCCTATTTCTTCTTCTCACCTTACTCCCTATCGTGTTGTGATTATACTTCGGCTGATCATCTTGGGATTTTTCTTGCAATACCGGCTTACTCACCCTGTGAATGATGCCTATCCTTTGTGGCTGGTATCAGTTATCTGTGAGGTCTGGTTTGCCTTATCTTGGCTTTTGGATCAGTTCCCAAAATGGTCACCCATCAATCGTGAGACCTACCTAGACAGGCTTGCATTAAGGTTAGTGTCAGAAATTGCTTCGTAAGAAACTTTATTATTTTATATCACCAGGATGGGTTTCTAATTCCATATTTGAAGTGGGCTTGGTTTGTTATATTATTAATTTCGTTTCTTATTTTGTCAGATTTGATAGGGAAGGGGAGCCTTCCCAATTAGCACCAGTAGATGTGTTTGTCAGTACTGTGGATCCCATGAAGGAGCCTCCTCTCATTACAGCAAACACAGTGTTGTCAATCCTTTCTGTGGATTACCCCGTCGACAAGGTCTCGTGCTATGTTTCTGATGATGGTTCAGCAATGTTAACATTTGAATCCCTCTCAGAGACTGCAGAGTTTGCAAGGAAATGGGTGCCCTTCTGTAAGAAGTTTAGTATCGAGCCTCGGGCTCCTGAGTTCTATTTTGCTCAAAAGATTGATTATCTGAAGGACAAGATTCAGCCTTCATTTGTGAAAGAGCGCAGGGCAATGAAGGTAAGAGATCATCGTAGTGTTGTTCTTGTGTTGCATTGATAATACTGTGCTTAACATCTCCTGAAGTTACATCCAAAGCTCAAGCATGACAAATGAACCCATCCTAGTTGTAGATAGATTTAACATTTATGCGGTGCATATATTTAACATATAAATTCATAATTTAAACATGTGTTGGATTGGCTTCACTCTTCAAGGCCATCTGTTGAATGGGAAGCCAATCCTTGCAATTTTGTTGAGAAATTTAAACTTCTCAGCGAAGATTTATTCATAGACATTGAAGCAAAAATTCTAACACCCGAAAGGTTCTGTTTTGCAGAGGGAGTATGAAGAATTTAAGGTACGCATCAATGCACTTGTTGCAAAAGCACAAAAGATGCCCGAGGAAGGTTGGACAATGCAAGATGGAACCCCTTGGCCTGGAAACAACTCTAGGGATCATCCCGGAATGATCCAGGTATTTATCAATTTCTTTATTATTTTTAAGAATCTTGCTTGGTTATCATTTTAAATGCATAAATCATCGAGAGATATCTTTTAACTTGTGCTATTACTGTGAATTGGATAAACAGGTCTTCTTGGGCCACAGTGGGGGGCTTGATACAGATGGAAATGAACTTCCTCGTCTGGTTTATGTTTCCCGTGAAAAGAGGCCGGGATTTCAACACCACAAGAAGGCTGGAGCTATGAATGCTTTGGTAGGCAACAGATAATTCAGATAATAATTAACGACATTCCATCCAGTGATTTTTGTGTTTTGACTTGCATATATTTATATTGTATGGATCATTTCCTGGTAATGCTTGTAATATATGCCTATATGACAAAATGGATAGGCGATAACCTCATGCTTGGTACTCTTATATTTCTATGATTACATTTTGCAGTGCTATGGGGGCTGAATAATAGGTTTTTCGATTCTTTGTGCAGATTCGAGTGTCTGCTGTCCTTACTAATGGAGCATATCTTTTGAACGTTGATTGTGATCACTACTTCAACAACAGTAAAGCACTTAAAGAAGCTATGTGTTTCATGATGGATCCCGCTTATGGAAAGAAGACATGCTATGTTCAATTCCCCCAGAGATTTGATGGCATTGACTTGCATGATAGATATGCCAACCGCAACATTGTGTTCTTTGATGTAAGTGGCTATTAAGAATTTTACAAAAGGGATCTATTTTTTTGTTGGCAACTTGGCTATTTGTTTGTTATTCTGTTGGTGGGTGCTTATTCTTTCGTATTTCTGTTTCTCAGATCAACTTGAAGGGGCTGGACGGCCTTCAAGGTCCTGTCTATGTGGGAACTGGATGTTGTTTCAACAGGCAAGCTTTGTATGGGTATGATCCGGTCTTAACTGAGGCTGATTTGGAGCCAAACATTATCGTCAAGAGCTGTTGTGGCTCTCGGAAGAAGGGAAGGAATGGCAACAAGAAATACATTGATCAGAAGAGGGCAGCTAAACGAACCGAATCCACTATTCCAATTTTCAATATGGAGGACATTGAAGAGGGTTTTGAAGGTAGGAATTTATGATACGTGCGACTATCCTTGCAATCATGTCGTTCTCATGTGTAGTTTGATGATGATGCGGATAGAGATAACAATCGATTTCGTAATGGCAGTTTTATTTGACAGCAATTCTTTTGATCTGCAGGGTATGATGACGAGAAGTCTCTTCTCATGTCTCAAAAGAGCTTAGAGAAGCGGTTTGGTCAGTCCCCGGTTTTTATCGCTGCCACCTTTATGGAACAAGGAGGCATTCCACCGTCTACTAACCCCGCAACCCTCTTGAAAGAAGCAATCCATGTTATTAGTTGTGGTTACGAGGACAAGACTGAATGGGGGAAAGAGGTATACATTGGCACTAAAAACATAAATTCTTTTTGCTTCTTTTTGACTTTTGTACCGATTTGAAATGCAAATTGATTGGGCTTTTGTTTTCTGCAATTAATTAGATTGGATGGATCTACGGTTCTGTCACTGAAGATATCTTGACTGGGTTTAAGATGCACGCGAGAGGATGGATTTCAGTGTATTGCATGCCTCCTCGTCCAGCATTTAAGGGGTCCGCTCCAATCAATCTTTCTGATCGTTTAAACCAAGTGCTTCGATGGGCCTTGGGATCCATCGAAATTTTCCTCAGTCGTCATTGCCCTATATGGTATGGGTACAACGGAAAACTGAAGCTCTTGGAGAGAATAGCATACATTAACACCATCGTCTATCCTCTCACTTCAATCCCGTTGCTTGCATACTGCATTCTCCCCGCCATCTGTCTTCTAACGGGGAAGTTTATTGTTCCCGAGGTATATGGCATGTTCTATATTTCCTTAACATCATGTTTGGTTCACGGAATGAATTTTAAGGGAATAGGAATAGTATTTCATAGGGAATGAATTTTAAGGGAATAGGAATAGTATTTCATAGGTAATGGAATAGGTAAGGAATAGAATAAGAATTGTATTCTATTGTTTGGTTCACGGAAGGAATAGACTTTAGGAATGTAATTTCAATGTTTGGTTAGTTTAAGGAATAGAAATGGAATGTGTTTAAAAGACATAAATACCCCTATATAAAAAATGTATTATTATTATTATTACTACTTATATATATATATATATATATATATATATATATTAAGAATTATAATATAATACAAAAGGGTATTTTCGGTATTATAGTATAAAAGCTATTACCAAATACTTGGGAATAGCTAATACTAGGGGGTCCCTAGGAATGGCTATTCCCCCTGCAAAGGGAATAGCTCATTCCCGGGAGTGCTATTCCTAGGAATAGAATGACGAACCAAACAATGGAATAGGTCTATTCCCGGGAATGGTATTCCACGAACCAAACACGCTGTAAAAGTGTTTTGTCACTGGAATCTAACAGAATATCTTAACTGTTTCCTCATAAATCCTATGCTTATATATCTTTTTCGATATTCTCTGTCTGCAGATAAGCAACTATGCTAGTGCATGGTTCATTCTTCTCTTTGTATCCATTTTTGCGACTGGAATTCTGGAGCTAAGGTGGAGTGGTGTGTCTATAGAGGACTGGTGGAGAAACGAGCAGTTCTGGGTCATCGGGGGCACATCGGCCCATCTGTTTGCGGTGTTCCAGGGGCTCTTGAAAGTGCTAGCTGGGATCGACACCAATTTCACTGTCACCTCGAAGGCGTCCGACGAAGACGGGGACTTTGCGGAGCTCTACGTTTTCAAGTGGACCTCGCTCCTCATTCCCCCGACCACGGTCCTTATAGTGAACCTGGTAGGTATAGTCGCGGGGGTTTCGTTCGCCATAAACAGCGGGTATCAGTCGTGGGGTCCTCTGTTTGGAAGGCTGTTCTTCGCCATTTGGGTCATCGTCCACTTGTACCCTTTCCTCAAAGGTCTGCTGGGCAGGCAGAACCGCACGCCCACCATCGTCATCGTCTGGTCCATCCTCCTCGCGTCCATCTTCTCGTTGCTGTGGGTGCGCATCGACCCCTTCACGTCAGACAGCGCGAAAGCTGCCGCCAGAGGTCAGTGTGGCATCAACTGCTAAATCGGTTTTGTTTTTGTATTTGTTTCGATCAAGAAAATGCTCCATGGCCAGAAAGTTTGAGTTACCGGCTTTGCGTAAATAGAAGAAGAAAATGCAGAGCAGAGGAAGAGTGGAGGTGTTCTTGTACCATGGTTCTTTGTGGTCATAATTCTTTTGTTGATGTATACTTCTATAGGGAAAACCTTAATTAATGTGATATATATTGTTAGTGTGCAGTGTTCTTACACAACGTTGTTAAACAATACATGTATGAACTATGAATCCAACCTTTCATAGTGAAACCATTTTGTGCAACTTATCAATGCTCTTTCTTTTGAGTCATACAAGTATGAATTCCGGGGAGTAAAATTATTCTTTTTAACAATTTATCAGATATTCAACCCATTTTGATATAAAGTTATTTACATCTTTGCAATATTCTCTGGATGTCAATTTTTCTCGTCTTTGATGGGAATCCTTGATACTTGATTCTCGCCCCAATGGGGATTTAGAAATGGTGGTGGAGACTGAGAATGCTAATCTAAAAATGGGAGTGGAGATTGAGAATATGTGGAGATTGAGAATATTTTCAATTTTCTGTTAGGAACACGAGGGAACACCTCTTTCCGTCCCTAATTTTTTAAATATAATAATAATAATAATAATAATAATAATATTATTATTATTATTATTATTATTATTATTATTATTGAGAAACCGTCTAATGAAAATAAAAATAAAATAATAGTCATCGATCGGACGGTTTCTCCATCTATCCAAAAATAATTTTTTAATTTTTATTTATTTAAATAAAAATGTAATCTCACCACATTTTAATTAGTTATTTTTTGATAACTAATTAACAACGTTGTGTAAGAACACTGTACACTAAGTGACACTAACAATATATATCACATTACTTAAGGTTTTCTCCACAGAAGTATATATATATCAACAAAAGAATTATGCAGTTGAGACCACAAAGAACCATGGTACAAGAACACCTCCACTCTCCCTCTGCTCTTCACTTTCTTCCACCATGTTCTATGCGAGAATTTGTGGACAAATCTAAATCATTGATCAGTAAGATTTGATAGATGAGAAAGTAAAAAATGAGCGGGTTCATTTTCATAAATATTACGGAGTACAAATTTTTAAAAAAAGTGGGATCATTTTCATAAATATTACAAAGTTTTTTTTTTGTTTTTTTTTTAATTTTCAACCGTTAGATCTACAAGATCAATGGTTTGTATTTCTACACAAATAGAACAAATTGGTAGTTGCCAAAATTGTGGAATATGACATTTCACCTATGTGTAATATTTCTTATCTTGAACCAAGCATGCAACATAGTTTTCCTCTTACTAAAATTGTTGAAGTTTTCCAAAGACACAGTTGGCGCTCTTTTTTGTGCCATCAATATTAGTAGTCGGGACCGCCAAGGTAATATAAGACTTGGTTGAGGTTTTCTTTGTCTTTTTATGTGTTTATACGCGCAATATGTGACAACAAAAAATCTAATAAACAAAAATATTAGTGAAATTATATAATCAAAATATATATAGTTTTATAGTTTTTTTTATATTAAAAATGTTATGAAAGATAATAAAAATTATTAATACGTATGTATATTGATGGATTTAATTACCCGGGGGATTTAATTACCCGGGGTATCCCGAATCATTAAACCCAATAAAAAGACAGTTAATAAAGGGAAAATGATAATGAGGTGATTGCAGAGAATCAATAACATTAACACAAAGATATTTAACGTGGAAACCAAAACGATGAAAACCACGAGCCTTTTTGGGCTAAGCCAAGCCGAAATTCACTATGTTTGGGTGGAGTACATGTACAAGGGCAGCCATGGCCATGGAATAGAAGAATGAAAAGGTAGGGAAGGGAAGGATTATTTAGAAGAGAGAATGAGTCTGAGCCCTTTGCTTGTTCTTCCTGAGCCTTTAAATAATGTCTTTCCTTTGCAGTTGCAACTTCCCGTAGCATTTCCTACTTTCTTGCTGGACTTCTTCTTGCTTTGACTAATACCATTACTATTAAAAATAATAATATTAATAATAATAATGGTAAGACATATTATTCCATCATATATATAAATAAAAATAAAATTAAAATGAATTGAAAGTGTACAATAAAATAAATAGGCTATACATTGTTATAAAATATAATGCATTATCGTGTGAATTTTGTATAATCATATGAATTAATATTCAAAATCATACAAATTAAACAAGAGAGAAAAGTAAATTGAACTCGGGAAACTTAAAACCTCATTATCCTTTCATTAGGTCACAATCAAAATACAGATACATAACCCAATGGGGTAGCTCAAGTGACAAGTGAGCTCGGGGAGAAATTTCGGGAGAACCCGGGTTCAATGCCTCTCGGAGCGAATGTGGGTCGACCCCGGACCGTTAAACGAAAAAAAAAAGAAGAAAAAGAAAGACCTTGTAAATTTACCAAAAAAAAAAAATACAGATACATGGGTAATAGCTAGAGTAAATACCAGTGGAGGTCCCCCGACTTTGATGTCACCGCCACTTTTAGTCCTCTTACTTTTTGTTTCTAGCCACCTATGGTCCTTCCTTACTTTTTGTTTCTAACCACCTATGGTCCTTCCCTGCTACTGTTACTACTACTACTGCTAAAACCCTTAGTCATTGATGAATCATGATAGTTGGCTCATATCAGTTCTCATTTTTACATGAAAGGTTGTTCTCATTTGAACCAACTCCTAATAAAAACATACACACATAATTTTTTATTTTTTTAATAATTTGGAAAAAGTAGCATTTTAATTTCCTATTCTTTTTTAATTAAATTAGTAGTCAAGTCGGCTCAAAAAAAAATTAGTAGTCTAAGTTGCCAAGTACTATGTAGTGTGATGACATCTCTGTTACCATTTTAAATCGGCGGCCACATGATCGAATTCCAGTGGTGGGGGTCGGCTAAACAGAGGTACGTGGTCGAGTGGTATATTGATGATGTAATATTACATTGCACATTTCAATTAAACAATTTTTCTCAAATATTATTATTAGGAAAAGTTCATGAAACTTATACGGAGTAATAAACATTATTATCATTCATATTCGTTAGTTATTCACTTATTACGGAGTATATAATACATATTTATATGAAAAAACAGATGGTATTTCTTTAAAACACCTATCACTAAAAAAAAAAGAAAAAAAAAAGAGATAATTTAGGTATCTCTGTCTCAATTAACTTTTAGGTAGATCACTTTTGCTTTGATGGTTGAAAGTGGTAGCTAGCTAGCTAGCAATGACCAATTGTTTGGGGCATGAAGAGATTGATAAGATGTTTTTATTATTTTTTGGGAGAGAATCATTTAAGGACCACAATTTATTGTGCATGAGATAATCGTGATATTTTAGTTTTATGAAAAAGTCCAAGCATTGAAATTGAGTGCCGCCCTAACAGATTTTACCTTAATTCAATTATATTGTCTTTATGCCAATACAACATATAAAAATCTTGGTGTGCCCCTACTATACATCTTTGGATCTTCTCATCTACGTACATCACCACCACAAAATCATTAAGCTGTGCTATCAAATAATTTAAACCATATAAAATGATTTTTTTTTGTGTGTGTATGTGTGTATATATATGAAAAATGATGAAAAATGTTTTGTTTCCTTTCAAAATCTTTCATGACATGATTTCTAATTGTTGGGTTCCATAAATTGGTTGACTCCTATAATTTGATTTCAAAGGCTAAACAATTCAATAAAAAAGTGTCATGAGGAAAAAATTTGGAAAGGTATATATATATATATATAGTGCGAAGAGTCTCCCAAATGAAACATGCGGTGAGATTTGAGCCGTTGATCAAATCTAGATTAACGGCTCACATCAATGAAAAAAAAAATCTATAATTAGAAGAAGAATACATTTAAAAAATTTTTATTCATTTTCAAAGACAAAAAAGTTGCAATAAAACGTTGAATACCCTTAAAATTACAGTGGAATATATTTATCACAATGAATTTGAATTTCTTGTGTTAATTTCAAATACATAAACAACAAAAAATTTATTCGAATATCTATGAGACTTCGACAACTCAAAAAAAATGCATTATATCTATTTCAAAATGATTTTACTAATTGGTTT
The DNA here is from genome assembly GCF_003576645.1 of Ipomoea triloba. NCBI lineage: Eukaryota > Viridiplantae > Streptophyta > Magnoliopsida > Solanales > Convolvulaceae > Ipomoea > Ipomoea triloba. The sequence goes on from NC_044927.1 coordinate 21,720,465, forward strand.
TAAATATTGGGCACAAGTCTTCGATCAAAGCGCGTTGAAAAAACTAGTATATATATATAGAGGATAATATGAGAACACTTTCTTATGTAAGAATTGAACATGCGAACAACCATGAGTGCACACAATCTACTCCAAACATGTCTGGATGACGGTGGAGACCCTAGAGTAGATTGTGTGCACTCATGCTTGCTTGTACATTCTTACATAAGAAAGTGTTCTCTCACATGTTTGGGAGTAGATTGCATGCACTAATGCTTGTTTGCACGCTCTCACCTAAGAAAGTGTTCTCATTTAAACATAAACATAAGTCATTGATCAAATCTAGATCAACGGCTCATATTAATGAAAATTAAAAAAAAAAAACACGTGTCCTGGAAGAGTGGAAGGCAGAAGCTAAGTGTAAAAATGACGGACCTTAAGGGTTACAAAGGCGCACCTTAAGTGTTAGAATGACGTATGCACCTTAAGTGTTAAAATGATGCACCTTAAGTGTTAAAAATGGCGCACCTTAAGTGTTACAAAGACGACACCTTAAGTGGTAAAATACGCAACTTAAGTGTTAAAATGGCGCACTTTAAGTGTAGAACTTATGCACCTTAAATGTTAAAATGATGCACCTTAAGTGTTAAAATGACGCACCTTAAGCTTTAGAATGACGCACCTTAAGTTTCAACAATAACACACCTTAAGTTCTCAATTGTAGAACTGACGCACCTTAAGTGTTAAAATGACTTACCTTAAACTTTGAAAATACGCACCTTAAGCTTTCAACAATATGCAAAATTATCATAATGCCACCGCAATTTTTTAATCAGTGTTCAATTTGGACGGTTGATGTTGGTAAGATCAATGACTATCATTGGCTATCATTCACCCGCATGCATGTTTCACCACACCTCCTCCTCCGCATTTGATCTCTATTCTAACTCCGTCTCATTTGGTTTGGCTAACGAGATTTGACTGAAGTTATTTTGAATTTAATTTTTCATAATATTAAATTTAGTTTTAGTATATATAAAATTTATATATTTAGAAACTACATTAAAATTGCTATAAAGCACAAAAAATTAAATTTAAAATTAATTAAAATTGCTAAGGGAAATAAGCAAAGAATAAAGAATTGATTTGACTAATGAATAGTAAACATGATATGTAAAATGAGAAAGATGGAATAATAAAATGAGAAAGTGGGAGTACTATAATATATATCTAAATGTATTGGATAGATGATAGTATGATCAGTGATGGTGACTCTATTCAATAATGAAAGAACTTGGGGCAATTCCAGCCAAGTTAGTTAGGCTATTAGCTTGATGGCTAAATACAGTCATAAGATGATGTTTACTCAGCGTACATCCTCAAATCGTGAATGTAGCTCTCTCATCACTAAAAAGTGGTGCATAATTCTCAGCTCGTACCAAAACATTGGTAGATTCTTGCTTGCACTCTCACTATGAGATGCTTTTATTATTATTGACCATCATTGAACATACGAAGAAAAAAACACTGTATATTTTAGCAAGAACTGGTAATTCAAAATTTAATTTCAAAATTCATACAATAATAATCATGGGTTTCTTGACGGATAATGACAAAATTAAAGCATTCAAAATTACCAGCCGTGGAAGCAATATAATGCAAATATATATTATATTGTATACATACATCTAACCCCAATGTATTATGTATATATGTAAATCCCCATTTTCTTTAATCACTGTACTATTATACCCCATTCATATAGTAATATATAATTAAAGAAGTATAACAAAGATGATAGAAAGGTAGAGCAGCATAAAATCAACTTCTTTAATGAATTTTTGGAGCCTAATTTTAGGTTTTGATCGAAGTTGTTTAATTCGTTGATACTCTAACCGGCCAAATCATGGAGCAACTGTGCACCCATCAAGTTCCTATATGGCAAGTTCTGACCTTCACTGTCCAGAAGTGAATAAGGGACTGTTTGGCAATCTTCAATTTGGTCTCTAGGGTAGAAGAGAGACGATGAACTCGCCGCCGCCGCCGCCAAACCCATTCCTCCGTTTCCCCCTTGCTGTTGCAGTCCCAGCGTCAACGACACGCCGCCGCCGCCGCCGCCGCCGCTTTTCCCTCCGCTGCCACCACCCACTGCGGCGTAGCTGAAGGCGGCTCCGCCGGAGTAGGACGAGAAGTCCATCCCCACCGGCCCAAATTGGTGGTCCCCACCGCCGCCTCGGGCCCCGAAGATTTGAAACGCCGCCTGTTGATGATGAAGGTGGTGTTGGTGGTGGTGATCATCCTCGCCGCCGCCTCTGGGTTGATCGCTGGCGTTGTTCTTATCGTCGGCGGCGGCGGGGTGGTTGTTGATGATGGAGGAGATGCACTCGGAGTCTATGCGTACGAGGTTTGGCTTCTGATCCTCCGTGTCGTTCCTAGGATTCTGGAGGTTCCGCCCGGCGCCTTCCCCATTGTCGTCCGACGTGGCAAGGAGATTCTCTTGTTCCTTTGTTTCTTCCACATACATCTCCTCCACCATAGGCTTCCATAGCCTCACCCTTGCATTGATGAACCAATTAGACACCTACATGTACAAAACCCATGCACATATCATTATTATTATTATACTAATTAATTAATCACGCACGACACATACTACAAAACAAAGCCCTAAGAAGATTTCACCCTTGATATTATAAACTATGGATTAAAATAATCTCTGGCGGTGTGACGAAAGTGTGAAGATGAATCCCTTGTACACAGATCGAATTAATTACTAGTAATTTACTTCCTCCAGCTACACTTGGATAACTATCCTGGGACTTTAAATTAGTCTAATTTAGACTAAAAATCTAATGTATCAGGTATTGACTCTTAGTGCTTCAACATGTTGAGAAAGTATAGATGAACAGATACTATAATGTAATAGAGTCAGTAGTACTCAAAAAATTATCAACTACTATGTAATGTCATGTAGCGTGATAACACCTCTCTATTACCATTTTTTCAAATGGGTGGTCATAGAAAAGATTGAGAAAATATAGAACAGATACTACCTTTGTAATTATTTTCAAAAAATAATAATAGTAAGGGGGAGAAAGGGACATGCCTGGCTTCTTGAAAGACCAGTTTGGCGAGCTAAAATATGTTTATCCACATCACTGGGGTACCTGCAAAAGGGTTTCCCATTAAAAACAAAAGTACCTCACCTTGAAAGTTAATTAATGATTTTGCTGTGCCTAACTTTCTAGTACTACATGCATTTCCTGTGTATGTCTGTTGGCCTTGGGTGCATGGGACCTATGGAGGTGGAAGCAAGAACAAAATGAAAACGAAAACCACACAAAGACGAACCAAGAAAAAATCCAGAGAAAAATTTGATGGCTAGCTAAGCTACATACTAACAGGGAGAAAGAAACGACAAGACAGACAGTGAATAATTGGAATCTCAAACGTTTGGTTATATTCTTCAAAAACGATTGATGCCAACATATTGTACTTACTAGATTTAAGAAAAAAATTTATGATTACTATGTGAATTTAACTCGACTCGATTTAAATTTTTAATTATTCCTGAGTACGCACTAGTAAATTAAATTAAATCATGTTTAAGTTATTCCCAGTCTGACCAGCTTGGTTAGGGTTAGAGGATTTACGGGTGGAGAAAGTGCTCGAAGAGCCAAGCCCGGAGAACGGAGACGGATCGCTCCGGCAGGCCGCGTTGGGGGCGCCATGGGTGGCTTTCCATCATGGTCATTTGCTGGAAAGCCCTTTGTTGCCGGAGGGCTTGATCGAGGGCTCTAAGCCGCGGCGTTTCTCCTTTGGTGGTGCCGGGCGCCACCGTGTCCTTCTCGCTCGTGGCCTTCTTGATGGCCTTGATTTGGGCCACGATCCCGTCTTTGAGGCACCTAAAATGCCTCGACATCGCCTTGGAAGCCAAGGCGGAGTACACGGTGGCCGCCCCGTTTCCGGCCACCGCCTCGAAGGAGGAGACCACCGCCTTCATTTGATCGCAATAGTGCTTGTATCTTCTGTCAACCTGTACAAGAAATCCCCGAAAACAACGTTAAATCTTTAAAAATATATAACTGCTACTATTAGTACTAATAATTGTGACTTGGTATAAATATCAATTTGTGACCATGTGAGCATTAATATAACCGAAAGTGCATTGGTGGATTAATTAGTTCAAGATTAATTTCAAGTCTCATGTACAGTTACCATTTCCGCCATGATAAAGGTTACTAGTTTTGAGATGTGAATTGAATATATTCATATTATTATTCCAACTAATCAACTTATAAGTCTTTAATGTTGATAATCTAGCCAGTTGGGGGTCCTGAATATGCTAAAGCACCAATCTTTTCCTTGAAGCAGTTAGGCACAGTAAAAAGGGAGAAAAAAAAAAAAAAGTGAATTCCAGAACAAAAAGGGTTTTCAAAAATATATATGGATGTACCTCTTCAAGCATTTGAAGGAGCTTGGTTTTTCTCTTCTGCAATTCAAGGAGGTCAAGGGAACCCAAAGAGGGCTTTTTGGAAGAAGAAGCTGCAGATGCACTGTTCTCATCCTGCCATTGACTGGTCTTCTGGAGCTTCATTTTGGCAGAATGATGATTGCTATTATCTGCAGAAGTTCCCAGGCAACAAAACTCATTTAAGAGGTCCTGGGCAGGCCCCAAATACTTTGAGTTTCTGATCTGGAAATAGCCGGTTTCTGATGGGTGGTTCAGATTCGAAACAGCTTTTCCCAGGAACCCATCATGCTGCATCATAGGAGCCCTCAGATCATTCTCATGGTGTCTCAGCTCAAAAGACTGTAACCCAATCGCAGAAGGATTAGAGGAGCTGAGAGACAGCGAAAGCCCCTGGCTCGGCCTCTCGTTTCCCTCGCAAGGAAACACGCATCTTAGAGACGGATCATCCTCCACCCACGCCCCGCCGCCGGCGCCGCCAGGCGGCGGCGGCGCTCCGCCCATCATGGTGTCGCTAGTAGTACTGAAATCTTGATGGTAAAACTCATGGCTCGTGGATGGCTCGCCGGAAAGACCCGTCTTGGAAGACGACGGCCCCCCGCCGCCGCCGCCGCCGCAGGCGGCGGCGGCGGCGCCTTTGTTAAAGAAACTCTTCCACCCTATCATCTCCATCCCAGTGGTTAAATTATAGATCTCCGGATTGGGCTCAAAGTTTTGCTGTATTTGATGAATCTGAGGATTGGTTGGAGCATCAGCGTACCAATATCCGGTTGTTGTCACCATAGCCGACCTGGTTTTCTCTTCGCCTTGCCCAGCCATACATAACATAGATGCTTTTTCTTTGCTAAATATATGCAAGAATCGCCTCCTAATTAATACAAACCCAAAAACGGAAAACCGGTAAACTAAAAATAAGTAGAGACTAGAAAAAACCTTCACAGGAAAGGAAGAAAACGTCAATCAAGAATCAATGTTACCTTTTCCAGACAAAAAGATTCAATCTTTATCCACTTGGGTGTCGACCCAAACTTGTTTTCGAGACTGCAGCCACCATGTATATGTGTCGCTTCTTTCTGGAACTTGATCTTCTGTTAATAGCCCAACATGAAATGGAGTCCCATGAAAGGTAACCCAGGAAGGAAGGAAGGAAGACACACAGAAACAGAAGATCAGAGGATGTTTGGATGTTTTGTGGGGAAGAAGAAGAAGAAGAGAGAGCTGTGAAGGAGAGGGTGATGTGATGATGACCTCTAACTCCAAGCCATGTTCTTCATCTCATATACTCTCTCTCTCTCTCTTTCTCTCTCTCTCTCTGTGTCTGTGGGTGTGATTGTGTGAGCTCTCTGGTGGGTCAATGCTAAATATGTACAAAAAAGACTTCTTGGAAGGAAAATCAAATCCTCCACCCTACCAATAATTACAGGCCCCATCCAATTAAAAAATTACACTAATCATTATAATCATCTAATTTTTTTAATCTTAAAAAAAATTTGGAGCAGTCCTACCCTAAATTTTTCATACTATTGACTTGATAATTATAAAGTTACAAATTTGACTCTCAACAATAACAATTTATTGACTTTCTTAGTTTAACCTGATCATGAATGAACAACCTAGCTAAGCTTGATTACCTTATTGTATGGTGGTCCTTTACCAATTACCGACAAGGGTTACAATACAGGTTGGATTTACCCAATGCCTTCGAGAAATAGTTGCTAGTCTTCTTGTCAGAATCAAAATTTTAAAAACTTAAAGTACAAAGTATTATTTAATTAGCGTTAACTACCCAAATTATTCATGCACAAACACTTCAATCCATGTATAATAGTAGCATAAAATCTCAAGTTCATGATTTACAAACAGTACTGTACTAATCTTAAAGGGATGAGAACAGTGGCAAGAGCAAGCTATATAGGATCATAATAACTTAGTCCTCCTCATCCTATTACATAGTACTATAGTACTGGCACATGCTATGTTTTATCTTCATATATTCCTACACTTTTACATTAAATTGATCAGTCCCAATAAAGTTATCATGGTCCGTATAATAATATAAAACAATGTCATGCCACAACTTCTTACTTGATACACAATTATAAGCACATTTTCTACCAATCAATACTAAATTTAGTATGCCAAAAATCGTGTGGTCAAGCGGCATAGTTGTGGTTCTTTTTGTGCTTCAGTAGGTTGAGAAAATATTTCTGTATGAACAGATATTACATTGTAACAGAGTCAATAGTATTCAAAAATACTAAATTCAGTCTTAAGACTTTTTCAAAAATTTTAAATTTAATCCTTCACAAACAATTCTATCACATTTTAGTATTAACTTTCATGATTTTCCCAAATTTTGTCCTGTCATGTAATCTATTCTATTATGTAAACTTCAATTCAGGATGCCATCTCTTATATTTGATAAAGAATGGTCCTTGATCCTTTTTTTTTAATACCAAGAAAACGTACAATATAATCATTATCTTAGAGTACAGTGTACATTGGACAAATCTCACCTTGTGATCTTAGCTGGCAAATGACCATAAAGAAGTAAACCAACTTAAAGTTATTTATAGCTGACTGACTCAAATCAAAAAGCCTAATAGATCAATTACACAATGAGTCAAACTTGAAACATTGTGGTTACTAAACTAATCATCGCGCAACCACTACACGATGATGTATTGAGTTAACTAACAAATGATCCCAATGAGGTAAACCAATCTAAGTTGCTTATAACTGATCGGTTCAAACAAAAAAAACTTAACAAATCAATCTCACGATAAGTCAAAATTAAAATCATTTTAAAATTACTTGACCGTATTTGAACTCCGATTCAAGCATGCATTAATTCAACATAGTACATGAATAGATACCGTTGGGAGAGAGAGGGGGGGGGGGGATTCATAATAATAATGTATGATTGTAGGGTACAAACCCCCAAAAGTGGAGGTAAGGTATAGTTGTAGGAATGGAGTTTTTTTCACAGATGGAGGGGGGGAGGGTATCTGATCTCTGTTGTGTGTTCTGACTTGTGGGGCTTAAAAAGAAATCTGGTCAGAAAATAAATTGAATACAAGTGTGAGTTTTGGGTGAGAAGTTAGCCCTGAGGGAAAGGGGGGTGGGAGTTTTGAGATTTTCTGACAGGAGATGAAAGAGAAAGAGAGAGATGAAATTAAAAGGAGAATTGGATGCCAAAAAATTGTTTGGCATGGCTGAAGTGCAAAAAAATGTTCCCAAAACTAGACCCTGTAGATGAGGGGGGTGGGGTGGGGATCAGGTGGTCCACTCTTTCCCTTCCAACTAATTTCAATTAAAACCACCCGGCAATTAAAGTCATCCACCGGTTTCTTCTCCAAACATGGGACCACTGTCTTCCTCTTCATCTTCTTTTTCTCTCTTTTTTTTTTAATAAAAAAAATTATTTATTGAAATTGTACACTTGCTTGCATGTATGGATGATTCAGTTCATAGTGGAATGATGCTGGTTGATCTTGTTTCGTACGAACAACTTTTGCCCCTTCACCCGATTCTCTTCCCATTTTTATATTCATTTTGCATGCCCATTCCATTGGAACCCATAGTTACTTATCAAGATTCTTTATTTTATTTCATTTTCTCACTTTTTTGCCCGCGAATTATAATCGGTATGTACTATGTAAACAAACTTTTGATCCCTAAAATAATAATGATTTCAATTCAGTCTCTCATGAGGTTAATATTTTATGACCAACGAAAAAGTGACCAAAATTTAGGTTTTTATAAGGCTTTCCCCAATAGTTGTAATTTTGGTGTGGTTTTTGAGGAGTTTTTGTAAGAATGATTAGGAAATAGAAAATGGGGTGGAGGAAAAAAATAAAATAAAACAAAAAAAGCTGAAAAAATAAATAAATAATTTCCGCGCCCGCCTGGGCGCGAGAACTGCGCCTCACGGACTGTGAAGCGCAATTCTCCTCTCACCAAGGGGCCCACCATGTCAACATAAGAACCCAAGTGATGGGTAAATACGCAATTGGACTAGGCGGACCGTGCACTGTGCTACCCTACTTGACAACCACTTGGCCGATCCGCATCGACCACTCTACACTTCGTCAACAACCACTCGGTCGGTCCGCATCGATCACTCTACGCGCCAACAACCACTTGGCCGATCCGCATCGATCACTCTACACTTCGTCAGCAACCACTTGGTCGGCCTATTACCGCCCTACGGGCGACCCGCTGCCACCCTACGGTTGACTTACTGCCGCCCTACGGGCGACTTATTGCCACCCTACGGGCAGCCTACTAGAGAGCTAGGAGATTCCGACCTACAGGAATCATTCGAGCTCCCCGAAGTTTCTAATCGTTTGCAATGCTCGAGGCGACAAGTGATGGCATTTTGTGAGTAATTGATCTGCCACCTCGAGCACCTAAACGTCACGGAGATCCTGCAGAGCGACTGTTCGATGTGACCAATGCCGACATGACACGTCAGACCATCCGCATGTCATCTGTTGAGTACTCACATGACCTGCTTAGTATAAATAGGGGGATCACTCCCCTCACTTGGAGATAAAGAACTCATCAGTACTACACTAATACACTTGCGATTTGCTCATCTTTCTCCTACTTACTCTTTATCAATGTTCGTCACCCGCTGAGCGATATAGCTTCGAACCGCTCAGTCGTTGACCGGTAGACCGACCGTCTGACTAGCCGAGCGACATTCCTCACCACCCGTAACACACGTATCCGTAGCGTAATCGTAAACCCCGTTTACATTAACGCTATCATTGGCGTCGTCCGTGGGGATTGGACAAGTCACTTCGTCTATCCCGTTATTTTTCTTTCTTCTCACAACCCTCTATTGTCCTCAAAATGACGAACAGCAGGAAAATTTTGAGCCAAAGTCATGCGCGTAGGGGGAGTCCAACCCGGCAGGTTGGGCCTCACCCTGACAATGTGATTGAAACACTCCCAGAAGATGATCTACGTCGCCAGTTGGATCGATCTAGGAGCCTAATGAACGAGCTGACATCCAACCAAAGGCAAGATGCACGACCTACCCAACCGGTCAACCCGAATGTAGGCGGACATGCTGGGCAAACGAGTTTTCAAATTCCAGTAACATATGCCATGCTGCCCCCAGCGGGCCAAATGCTGACTCCAACACCAGGTGCACTTGGGGGAAACCCGTTGCAAGGAACTCCACAACAAGGATTGACTCCGATGTACCAAACGTGGCCGGGAACTCCTGGATACTATGTCGTATCACCCACTCCCCAAATGATGGCAATTCCTCAAATCCCCGCCGTGGAACAACAGGTGCCCCAACCTTCCCAGAGGCAACAGTCGCACCCCCAACCTCAAGATCGTAACTTGGAGGAAGTCCAATCTACAGATCACACACGGAGGTCCAATCGAGAGGGATGTCGGTATGATCCCATCCAACGTAAGAGCGCTTTTGATCGCATCCGGAATAGTGTTAGATCTCGGTTGGGGCCTCAGAATGACAATGAACACGCGAGACAAAGGTCCCGAAGGACTGTGGAAGAAAGCAGCACTGGAAGTGCACAATATGGGGGCGCCCGTTCAGCTGATAGAAGGGCACGACCGGTCGGTCGAGTACGTGATCGGCGGACTAGTCGAGTAGACGATCGACCGGCTAGGGAAGAGAGGCGACCCGATGAAGAAGATAGTCCCCGCAGCCAAATGGCCAGGATGCAGGAAAGAATAGATCGTTTGCAACAAGAACTTCGCGAGAAAGTCGGGGCGAGAAAAGAACCATCATGCCCGCTAATTGCCACCCCCTTTACGGACGACATCATGAATGCCCACTACCCGCAGGACCTCCAGATCCCGTTGGCCCACACTTATTCCGGGCGGTACGACCCGCAAGAGCATATCGACATGTATTATGGCAACATGCTGATGTTGGGAGTAAGCGATGCGGTTATTTGCAGAGCTTTCTTCGCCACCTTAGTCGGTAAGGCGGCCGAATGGTTCAAGGATTTAGAGCGGGGGTCGATCAGAAATTTCGGCCAGCTGGCCGATAAGTTCGTAAAGCGCTTCGCTGCAAGTAAATCGAGAAAGAAATCTTACACCTGCCTGAACAAGGTAAATCAGGTCGTGGGAGAACCGTTGTCTACTTTCTTATTCAGATGGGAACGTGAGGTTGATGAGGTTGAACCAATGGAGGACCAGGTGGCAATCCAAGCCCTCCTTGCATCACTGTGTTCTGGGGCGCTCTACTACGACCTCATAGTTAATCCCCCCCGAACCTATGAGGAGGCCATCACCAGAGCTAAACATCATGCAGACGCCACCGAAGCCAACATGGCAAAGAGACGTGATGAGCAGCCGGCCAATCGGGACAGAGGCTATGATCAGAGGAAAAATAAACCACCGTTCAAACACGTCAAACAACACAATCGACCAGATGACGTACCACGTTTCACTCCGTTGAACAGACCCCTGGTGGAAGTTTTGTAGTTTGCCGAGCAATGCAACCTGATCCACCTGCTAGAACCGGTACCTGAAGGGGAGGACAAGAGCAAGTATTGTGCTTTCCACAGAGTCAAAGGACACAATACTTCGGAGTGCATGGCCTTGCGCATACTCATTGAACAACTCATTCAGAATGGAGAGTTGGGGCAATTTGTGATGAAGGGGGATAGAAACAAAGGAAAAACGGAGAGGAATGTGTGGAAAAGGAATCCCGGAAAGAACAACAAGGCATTCGTCCCACCCGGGTCAACTGACGAGAAGGCGGTCGGAAAGAAACCAGTGATCCACGTCATCTACGGGGGCCCTGAAGGAGGTGATTCTTCGCGCCAAAGGAAGCAGTGGGCGAGGAACTTATACGTTGGGACGATCCACTCGGAGCCCCGAGAGAAGAAGAAGCGTACAGAGCCAATATCTTTCACTGACGATGATCTACCACTCCATGGGGAAGCCCAAAATGACCCGCTCGTCATCACACTAGATGTCAGCGGAACGGATGTCCAGCGGGTGCTGGTTGACACAGGGAGCTCGGTGAACATTTTATACTTTGATGTCTTTACACAATTAGGTTTGTCCACCGATCGGTTAACCCCCATTCGGACCCCGCTGTCTGGTTTCACGGGCGACTCCATAGAAGTTCGGACCCCGCTGTCTGGTTTCACGGGCGACTCCATAGAAGTAGAGGGAGTCATCCGCTTGGACGTGGAGTTGGGCAGCCAACCGAACGTATTGAAGACTACCATGGACTTTGTGGTAGTGAAATTGAAGTGTGTTCACAACGCCATACTTGGACGACCAGGCATCACTCGCGCAGCTGCTGTTCACCTAATGGGATTGGAGTGGCCTGAGGAGACCAACGTGCTGCTCGGCAATGCTACGTGCGAGCGGTCAAGCAGTCGGACCGGGAGGAAAGCAGGATTCACACCATATCCTAGCAGGTCGACCATGGAGAGCTGAAGGAAAAACCACAACCTGCCTCAGAATTGGAAGAAATCATACTTGACTCCGACCGACCCGAGATAGTAGTCAAGATCGGTCGAGGACTCCCTGTCGACCTACGTGAAGACATCGTTGGAGTGTTGCAGAGATACAAAAATGTTTTTGCTTGGGGACCGGAAGACATGCCCGGGGTTGATCGATCTGTCATTTGCCACCGCTTATCAATCCAGCCAGGTTCGAAACCGGTCAAGCAAAAGAAAAGGCACCTGTCGAGTGAAAGAAGGGAATTCGTGAAAAAGGAGACCGCCACCCTCTTGGCGGTAGGGCACGTCCGAGAGGTCCTCTACCCGGAATGGTTAGCCAACGTAGTCCTTGCGCCTAAACCGCCAACATGGAGAATGTGCATTGACTACACCGATTTGAACAAAGCTTGTCCGAAGGATCCATATCCCTTACCAAATCCCGACCAGATGGTTGATGAAACAGCCGGGTGTGAGCTGCTAAGTTTCATGGACGCATTCAAAGGATACCATCAAATCTTCATGAGCAAAGAAGATGAAGAGAAGACTGCTTTCATCACTCCGGACGGAGTGTTTTGCTACGTGGTAATGGCATTTGGTCTGCGGAACTCCGGAGCTACATACCAAAGGATGGTGAACAAGCTGTTTAAAGGATTGCTTGGATCGACTATGGAAGCATATGTGGATGACATGCTCATCAAGAGTCGACTGAAGGAAACTCATCCTACCGATCTTGCCCGGGCATTCAAGGTGATGGAAACTTTCAACCTGCGTCTGAACCCAAGTAAGTGTACTTTTGCTGTTCAGACGGGAAAATTCTTGGGGTTCATGATGACGGGACGGGGGATCGAGCCAAACCNATTTGCCACCGCTTATCAATCCAGCCAGGTTCGAAACCGGTCAAGCAAAAGAAAAGGCACCTGTCGAGTGAAAGAAGGGAATTCGTGAAAAAGGAGACCGCCACCCTCTTGGCGGTAGGGCACGTCCGAGAGGTCCTCTACCCGGAATGGTTAGCCAACGTAGTCCTTGCGCCTAAACCGCCAACATGGAGAATGTGCATTGACTACACCGATTTGAACAAAGCTTGTCCGAAGGATCCATATCCCTTACCAAATCCCGACCAGATGGTTGATGAAACAGCCGGGTGTGAGCTGCTAAGTTTCATGGACGCATTCAAAGGATACCATCAAATCTTCATGAGCAAAGAAGATGAAGAGAAGACTGCTTTCATCACTCCGGACGGAGTGTTTTGCTACGTGGTAATGGCATTTGGTCTGCGGAACTCCGGAGCTACATACCAAAGGATGGTGAACAAGCTGTTTAAAGGATTGCTTGGATCGACTATGGAAGCATATGTGGATGACATGCTCATCAAGAGTCGACTGAAGGAAACTCATCCTACCGATCTTGCCCGGGCATTCAAGGTGATGGAAACTTTCAACCTGCGTCTGAACCCAAGTAAGTGTACTTTTGCTGTTCAGACGGGAAAATTCTTGGGGTTCATGATGACGGGCCGGGGGACCGATCCAAACCCCGTATGCCAGATCGATAATGGAGATGCAACCCCCCCGATCAGTCAAGGATGTTCAGCGACTGACCGGTCGACTAGCAGCGCTTAGCCGTTTCCTATCCAAGTCAGCCGAAAAGTCTCTACCGTTCTTTCAGATTTTGAAAAAATCGAATGGCTTTGAGTGGACGTCGGCGTGTCAATCGGCTTTTGAAGATTTGAAGGTGTACTTGAGCTCCGCACCAGTCCTCTCGAAGCCAGAGAAAGATGAGGTCTTGTTCGTTTATTTGGCTGTGTCCGACCGAGCGGTCAGCTCCGTACTCGTCCGTGAAGAAAACAAGGGAATCCAGAAGCCGATCTACTACGTGAGCAAAGCTCTTCAAGGACCGGAGCTGAGGTACACTAAATTTGAGAAGACATCGTTGGCGCTCTGGGTAACAGCCAGAAGACTTGCAGCCTACTTCCAGGCTCACCCGATAGTAGTGCTAACCGATCAACCGTTGGGAACGATCCTCAGGAATCCAACATCGTCAGGGTGACTAATCAAATGGGCTATGATGCTCACCCAGTTCGCGATTGAGTATAATCCCCGTCCTGCCATCAAGGGTCAAGCATTGGTTGATTTCATTGTCGAGTGCACCGCACGCGACCCAGAACCCGACCGACCGACTGCACTGGAAGAATCGTGGTGGGAAGTTTCTACTGATGGGTCGTCAAGCAAAAAGGGATGTGGGGGTGGAATTGTGCTCACCTCCCCTGAGGGCTTCAAGATTTATCAAGCCTTGATTTTCAAATTCCAACCTACCAACAACGAAGCAGAATACGAGGCGCTCATCGATGGGTTGCGACTGGCTAAGCAGATGAAGGCCGAACGGTTAAGGGCACGATCAGACTCCCGGCTGATAATCGGACAGCTATCCAGCACGATCGATGCAAAGGAGGACCGGATGATATAGTACAAGGATATTGCGCTCGAACTATTACAACAATTCAAAAAATACGAGCTGATCCAAATACCAAGGATGGAGAACACGGACGCTGACATGCACTCCAAGTTGACTCAAGAAGCTCCTGAATACGTGTCCAAGATCGCACGCATTGAAGAAATCGGAGCGCCAAGCATTGACGTCATAGAGGTCCGACCGGTTGAGATAGGCGAGCCAGACTGGATGTACGACTTGAAGAATTACATCGCCAACGGCACTCTACCTGACGACTCCTCCCTGGCAAAGAAAGTTAAGTTGAGGGCACCGCGCTTCCAATTGGTCGATGATAGACTCTACAAAAGATCATATGGTGGACCGCTTCTTCGGTGCTTAACCAGCGACGAGGCGAAAATTGTGATGGAAGAAGTTCATGAGGGGATCTGTTCTGCCCATCAAGGACCGAGAACACTCGCGCAAAAGATCATTCTGATGGGTTACTACTGGCCTTCGATCAACTTGGATTGCGAGCAGTATGTTCGACGATGCGCCACTTGCCAAGAATTTCACAAGTTACCCGGTCGACCAGCCACCTACTATCAACCCGTCAGCGAAGTAATACCATTTGCGAGGTGGGGAGTGGACCTGATCGGAGCATTCCCAATGGCAGTTGGACGCAAAAAGTATGTGATCGTGGCGATCGACTACTTCACCAAGTGGGTGGAAGCAAAGGCGCTGGCAACTATCACTTCTCAACAGTGTCAAAAGTTCCTTTGGAAAAATGTGATTACTCGTTTCGGGGTACCTGTTCAATTGATCACAGACAACGGGACACAATTTGACAGCCGGCCATTTAAGAACTTCATGGCTCATTTGGGCATAAGGCATACCCGGGTGGCCGTAGCTTACCCGCAAGCAAATGGTCAAGTGGAGAACACCAACCGGACGATCTTGGATGGATTGAAAAAGAAATTGCAAACTGCGGGTCGAGGCTGGGTTGATGAGCTTTCGTATGTTCTTTGGACGTACCGGACCACCCCGCGTCGGGCAACGAATGAGACACCTTTCTCCCTGACGTATGGATTCGAGGCAAGAGTCCCAATCGAAGCATGGCTCCCTACCACTCGGGAGAAAAATTACGATCCGGAAGAGAATGATGAGATGCAAGGTACGGANTTGAAGAGTGAGAAAATGGTTAAGGAAAAATGAGAAGGGAAAAGGGGTATTTATAGGGAAAAGAATGGGCCTTGAAAAAAGATGGGCCTTGGGTGAAGTAATGGGCTTGAGGAAATATGGGATTGCTCTAGTATATGGAAACCCAAAGATGATGGCATGTTGCATGGAGAAGGAAATTGTAGACCGACATGAGAAAAGATTGTCCATGATGTAGCCGACCGAAGAAAATGGCGAGAAAACACTTTCACTTCTCGAACCCGATAATTCTTGCGGATTCAAGAAGTGGGGGACTCGTGATGGGTAAATACGCAATTGGACTAGGCGGACCGTGCACTTTGCTACCCTACTTGACAACCACTTGGCCGATCCGCATCGACCACTCTACACTTCGTCAACAACCACTCGGTCGGTCCGCATCGATCACTCTACGCGCCAACAACCACTTGGCCGATCCGCATCGATCACTCTACACTTCGTCAGCAACCACTTGGTCGGCCTATTACCGCCCTACGGGTGACCCGCTGCCACCCTACGGTTGACTTACTGCCGCCCTACGGGCGAATTATTGCCACCCTACGGGCAGCCTACTAGGGAGCTAGGAGATTCCGACCTACAGGAATCATTCGAGCTCCCCGAAGTTTCTAATCGTTTGCAATGCTCGAGGCGACAAGTGATGGCATTTTGTGAGTAATTGATCTGCCACCTCGAGCACCTAAACGTCACGGAGATCCTGCAGAGCGACTGTTCGATGTGACCAATGCCGACATGACACGTCAGACCATCCGCATGCCATCTGTTGAGTACTCACGTGACCTGCTTAGTATAAATAGGGGGATCACTCCCCTCACTTGGAGATAGAGAACTCATCAGTACTACACTAATACACTTGCGATTTGCTCATCTTTCTCCTACTTACTCTTTATCAATGTTCGTCACCCGCAGAGCGATATAGCTTCGAACCGCTCAGTCGTTGACCGGTAGACCGACCGTCTGACCAGCCAAGCGACATTCCTCACCACCCGTAACACACGTATCCGTAGCGTAATCGTAAACCCCGTTTACATTAACGCTATCACCAAGCTTGTAGGAGAAAAAAACAGCCCAAAATCACCTCTTCCCATTTGTTAAAACACTCTTCATTCATTTTGAGGTCTGAAAAAACTCACACAAACCTTCTTTTGGGGAAGACCTAAGGTTTCTAAACTTTTCGACCACCTTTATTGGTGATTGAAGAAGTTAACAATTTTACTAATTTATGTCCCTTTTTTTTTTAATACTTAAGTGATCCTAACTTTTTCAAATTAATCTTAAATCCGCAAGATCACGTTCCTAAAATCACTGTAGAGGTAAATTGTGAGTGTCGCAAGAAACCCACCGGTTAAACCATAGTCTCCATGCGCATACAAGGGATCTAATCCACACTTTCCATCATCATGATCATTGAAAAAGTGGCTAGAATTTAGGTTTTTATAAGGTTTTTAGATTTTCAATCACCTTAGGCAATGATTGAAGAAGTTAACAATTTTACTAATTTGTGTCATTTTTGTTTATACTTAGGTGATCCTAACTTCGGCGGAATAATCTTAGCTAAGCTCACATGACCTCGTCCGCCCCGACCTAGAGCCACTGTAGAGCCGTAGAGGTAAATCGCGAGTAGTGCAATCAACCAACCAGTCAGACCCTAGTCTTCATGCGCACACAAGGGATCTAATCCACACCTTCCATCATCCTAGGACTTTTATCATTCATGTTTCGAGTGAGATTCGAGCATTACACTACCGCCTTTAGTCGTGACATCTAGTCAGGTGACAAACCACTATACTAAGCCCTAGGACATTTATTAGTAAGGACATTTATTAGTAAAACAAGTGGTTGGTGATTGACGAATTTCTAGTTATAAGTCTTTAATTTTGTCTTTGATTTATGGAAAAACTCACAACCGCTACTTGAAACTTGAAAGTACACTTTGAGTAAAAATAATTTATAAGTTATTACTATTTTAACGACTTAAAGGGCTTTTTAATTTACCAATTATAATAGTATGCAGTATTTATATGTTGAAATATTCTCACATAAATTATAAAGTGGCAACTCGTGTTTAGTCCATATGAAAATTCATGATCGTCTTGTCAATTTATAATAAATTATTTAAACCCAATAAAATCACTAGAAATATATATTCAGACCATTCAATAATAATAATAATAATAATAATAATAATAATAATAATAATAATTTGATTATATGAATATCAATATTATTTACATTATATTTTCTATAGATTCCCAATGCTTCTTGTTCAATGTCAGATAGCAATTGCACTCCTACATTGTTTTCAATCGGCTACCTATAATATAAGGAAAGTAAATGACAAAATTTAATTTATATTTCAAATCTAATTTTAAAATATTGCAATTATTTCAACATAACACACGCACCCTTTCTAGTTGTCTAAATCTATGCTTTTCTTTTTTTCTCTCATTGTACTATTTTATTGCCAATTAATTATTTTTTAAAATATTATATATGTTATACGCCACTACATTTACCATTCACAACCAGTCACTTGCTATTGTGACAATTGTATGTATGTGATGTAATAATTACATTTTTGGATGGTTATTACATATTTGTGATGCGATTTTTTGTCACATCATGAGCAATTATTTGTAAATGACAATGGTAATGATGTTTAACTTTTTTTTTTTAATATGAAATTCCTTAAAATTCCAATAAATAAATTCCCCTAAAAGAGTTATGAGCGCTAACAACTTATTTTCGTAGGTGTATACTGAATAGGAGCCACTATTAATCACAAGATTATAGTGAATTAATTTACAAATCTAACAACTAACTAAAAACCCTAATTATTATTTATTGATTTTTTGTAATTTTTACAGGAAAAAAAAAGACTACTGATCAATTACAGAAAGAAGTTTGTGAGTGAGAGTAGAAAATAGGATACTCTTAAATGTTACTCCCTCACATTTGCTCCGATCTTGATGTGTCAAATAATGATAGACTATTTTCATCATATGGGTTTTATAAAAAGTGTTCTCATCAACAATTTGAGAGTTGGAGTAGGAAATAAGAGTTTTCATAGTATTTTGCAAAAAAAAAAAAAAAAAAAAAAAAAANTTTTATAAAAAGTGTTCTCATCAACAATTTGAGAGTTGGAGTAGGAAATAAGAGTTTTCATAGTATTTTGAAAAAAAAAAAAAAAAAAAAAAAAAACTACCAAAAGAATTCAAAAATTGAGTCAAACCATTATGATATAATTTAAAAATAAAAAACTAAGTCTTGAACATCAAGGGTTTGGGTTAACTTTCGGATGTGTTTGGTTGACAGGTTTAACTACCAGGAATGAGTATCAAAGTCATTGTTATTGTTTGGTTGACAGGTTTTTAGAACACTACTATGGATTTTGATTACCCATTAATTGCAAAACGCATTCCCTAATAAAATAAGGGTTTCATTTCCATTCCTCATCCTTTTCCCCAACAATTAATAATCATTCACATTCCACCCTGCTACCAAACATACAAAATACTTTCACCAACACTCATTACCATTACCAAGTATTTGATACCCATTCCGATTCTGATTCTCATATACGAACCAAACACACCCTTCCATGTGGACAAAAGTGTAAAGTTTGGGGTTGAGTCTATAAATTAGATTCGTTCAGTTTACCTCTTCATAAGTCTAGGAGCAGGTTCATGAGGTTTAAAATATAGTTTGAAGGAGTTAAAAAACTTGAGTTATAAAAAAAATGTCTACTATCCATTAATTTAAAATATTATGCCAAATAACTTGTAATTCAATGACATCTACGTAACTCTATAAAAAAAAAAAATCATAAACGTATATTGGTAATTTGGAACCCAGAAAAAATTAGTGGGAAGAAGCTGAAGCTGCCATCACATAGTGGTGGAGCACCCCACGCGCAAAGCACGTGCGTGGACCTGCCTCACTTTTATCCCCTCCCAACTTTAATTTGCCTGATAAAGTTAGGTGGGGTCCTGTACTATATTACAAAGCTTTCTCCGCCGCCCACCAATTTACCTTTATACCCCTCTCGACAACCTACAAAATAAAATAAAAAACAAAAACAAAAACAACAATACCTAAACCTACACGTACATATACACAATTTATATTATGAACCCCTGACGTCAACCTAAGGATGTTTTGTGGCCGTTTCTTGGTGGGTTGGTGCTGTACGTACTGAGAGAGCTGAGGGTCAATAATATAATAATAAATAAAGTACATATATTAATACATTATAAAATTAAATGATTTATAATGTATACCATAATACAAAGTAGTTGGTGCAGTCCTAGTTTTACATGCCATGCAATATATATAATGTCCGGTTGGCTTACGCAATATTATCCTGGATTTTATATGTCATGGGGTCACTCTTCAGTGGAAGCTTGTGCTGCATGCTGTATATGCAACGTACCATATAGCACCTAACTTGGCTAACAACTTGATTATGCTAGCTAGCTAGCTAGCTAATGAGGACAATATTTTCATTATTTATATCGTGACCATTATTATTCACCGCGAAATAATAATTACAGATTTATAATCTTATATCACATGCGCGCGTGTGCATATATTCACGGAATAAACAAGTAAGAATTTATATAACATTAATGTAACGAGGAGATTGCAAGTCCTATTGTCTTGACAATCATTGTTTTTTTTTTTTGAGTACTACTGACTCAGTTACAATATAGTATCTGTTGATAAACTAATTTCTCAACCTACTGAAGCACAAACAGTCAGCATCGCCTCCACTGAGGCTCGAACCTGCCCCCTCCAACATGGGGTGCAACCGGATGCCACTAGACCACAAGGTCTTGACAATCATTGTTACTTGCAATTGAGTTAAAATTTGACTGAAGATTGTTAAATTCTAGCAGCACATTTAATTTGTAACTTTTGTACAATTTTGAGGTATGTGTTTTATGTCGGATTATAAAATATTATATATTTCATGAATTACTTCGTTTATAGAATTCATTAATGGTTTTGAAAAATATTATATTGGAATATATATGGATTGGTCTTTGGCAGCGTGCTAAAATTCAATGCATTGGTTAGACAAATTCTTATTAGGTCATAGTAGGCTTTAATAATAAGTAGTTAATAGCTAATTAAGAGTGAATTTGAAAAATCTGACCCTTTGACCCTTAAGCGGCCATAGTATATTATTCTGCTTTATGGATAAGGGAATTTGACTTCATACATATCCTTGATTATTATATATATATATATATATATATACACACACACACACACATACACACACGTCTCTCAGTGTGCGCGCACGCGTGCATGTGTGAGCGTGGG
The DNA here is from genome assembly GCF_003576645.1 of Ipomoea triloba. NCBI lineage: Eukaryota > Viridiplantae > Streptophyta > Magnoliopsida > Solanales > Convolvulaceae > Ipomoea > Ipomoea triloba. The sequence continues at coordinate 21,741,327 of NC_044927.1, forward strand.
AGTTGAGGTAGAGTGAGAGTGGAGAAGTTACATTTTTGCGCATAGTGAGCACAACTAAAAGGACCAAAACCCAAACCCCCCATATTTGTGGTAGGGATTGAACTATCACCTATTGCGGGAAGAAGTCTTCTCATTCACTATACTAGTGTCCTAGGGCAAAAAAGTAATTTATTATAGTTTGAATCCAAAAACAAATAATTTCACACGCACACACATATAGTCGTCTAGGTAAAAAATGAGACAAAATCTCAACTCTTGATTTGGTCCAGATCATCGCCCCTAAATATATAAAGAGAAATTTAAAACAAAATACGTTGAGATTTTGATAATTTTTTCTAACTTTAAAGTGCATAAGTTTTGTTCATGAGATACACACGGTTATATTACAGGTTTCCAGATCTCTTCACATGTTTTAGCTTGGCGCCTCTTTTCACTTGATACCGGACTATATATATATATGGGAGAGTTCAAGTAAGAACGTATTTCATGGTATAATCTACCCAAATTAATGAATCATTAATTATTCCATGAAATGCCAAAGACCTTGTAGTCTAGTGGCATCCGGTGTCCCGGTTAACACTCCCACATGGATGATGGGAGTGGGTTCGAGACTCAACGGAGCCAACTGTTTACTCTTTGATGCTTGAACCCTCCCACACATATATATTGAGAAAAGCCTTTGTAAAAAGTTTTTAATAATTATAAAATTGATCTTTTTTTCTTTAATACTAAAATCCTCAACAATTGATGAACTCTGATGGGTAGATAATATTAATCCTCACTTTTATAGGATGGCCTTGTTCTCATTATATATGCAGGCATTTGTGTAATTGTGTCTAGGAATTTGAGAAATGGGAGAAAAGTAACCATTTCTCAATTCCCCATTTCTCTAACGATAAAAAGGTTTGAAATGTTGTTGCAAAAGATTGAAGTGTAAACTCTTCATGTTTATGTCTTTCTCCATATCTCCAAATTTAGAGAATTGGTTAAATGGATTTTCTAAAATCTAGAAAAATGAAGAACAATCTCCGTATCTCAATTCTGAAAAATGGTTTCAATAAACAATAGTTCATTTTTCAGTTTTTAATTTCTACAATTTTAAATTCTTTTTAATAAAAATTACTCATTTCTCTAGTTACTAAACACAACTCACATAATTTTTCTTTAAAACTGTCCCATATTTCTTTTTAACATATCAACATTAGTATATGACACAGTAAATATTTCGTTATATATGAGAAGTATTTGTTGCGTTAATTGATTTGGTGAAGATTTTGTCCGTTGATTTAGCAATTATTGTATTTAACTCTAGTTAGTTGTTAGGCTATCTACATCAAATCCTTCAATGACTATTCTACTTTCAAAAATCGGTCCTTTATCGTCATATCATCATAATTGCAATTCATCATTATTTTCTCTACACCCTGTAATTCTAACTCTCTTTTAAATATAATAATAATATAACAATAACAGCAACATTAAACTTTTTTTAAAAAAAATATAATACATGACAAAGTTGTGTTCTTAATTGGTCTTAAATTTAAAGATTATATGTAGTGTAGGATAGGATAAACTTTGAAAACATCAAGGAAGAAAGAAGGAAAATACTACAGTATATAATACTTCATTGTATATATTATTACACATATTTAACAACCATTTTAGCAAAGACTTCTATTTGCAAGAAGACACAATAAAAAACTATCTAGGCTGCCTGACTCTTATGTTGTTGTAATGGCCCTTGTATCTATTTGATATTGAAAAAAAAAAATTGTCACTATCTCAGTAGAGTGCCTCTTCTGCTTTCCACCTTAATTGGTGGATTAAGCTAATATCATAATAATTTTATAATATAGTTACGCGGTTAACTTATACATATTTTCTATATTATAGTAGCTAGCTCTTCTAACTTATACGTCATATAATATCCTGTTGTAAATCAAAAACTGTTAATAAAATAGTGGAGGTCACCCCAGATGAGCTAGTCAAACAGGTTACTAGATAATTATAAGGTTCTAAATTTGACTCCCTGTAATAGTTGTCTACACCTAAACTGGTTTATCTGGCTATGAGTCACAAGACGTGTTTTACTCAGAATAAACGGTACATTTTTATATAGAAAGTAATTGTCGAATATAATATTCTTTAAACATAAAAACATCTCTTTACTCTATATATAGTATGCATATGTATACACATGAACATATTAAATAATTTATAGAAGTAGAGTTGATGATCATGCAAGAAGTTGCCATCAAAAGGACGACAAGAACATTGAACCGTATGTTGGGCGCAGGTCGTGAACTACTTGTTGCATGTCTACATTATTCCCTACCAATTCATCTAATTCACGTCCATATACTGCCCACCATGCATGCCTCCATCTCTTTCATTCTTATCTCCAACAAAAAAGAAAAGTCACAGTTTCAATATTATTTTTTTCTTATTTTTAAATATTACTTTGATTTTCTATCATTTATTCAACCATTACAAGTGCATGTGTGTCTACCAATCATAGCAATCATGTTTATTGTATATAAAATACTCCATTTATTTCATGTTATATGTAATTTTTACTTTTCTTTATGCAATTTAAACTTAAGATTTAAGAACAAAATGTTAGGATACAGTATAGTAAATATGTTGAGTAATATATATAGTAAGAACGATGATATTTTTGTATATAGTATTGAATATTATTAGTTAGGAAATTAAAACAATTTACTACTTGTTTTATCATTATTTGTAATAAAAATCTCAAAATTTTGAAGAAAATATGTCTTCAAAATATAGTTAGGCATACTAAAGTGAAATTGGACAAGTATTGATTGCCTAGCTTGGAAAGTGAATTATTGTACTGATTGATTGGCCCCCTCTTTGCTGGAGTTAGCTTTAATGCAAACTGTAATATGCTTCTCACAAACTAAAAGTCTAAACTAATAATTAAAATATACGGTTATATTTATATATTATATATTATATATTGCTCAACATTATATTAGCAGCTTGTGCTAGGACTTTGTGGTCCAGTGACATTAAGTTGCTCTTTTATTTGGAAGGTTGTGGATTCGAGTCTCAGTGAATGCGATACTGCATTGTAATAGGCTCGATCATGTTAACTCCGCACCATATATATATTGGCCGTCAATTGTGTTAGAGTGATTTAATCGCACTATATGTAATATTCTTTTTTCCTCTTAGTATCAAGAAAAAATACATTGGGACCAACAAACTAATTTGGTCATGTTGATTCGAGACAGTTTGGTCACCACGCTATATGGTAACTTTCTTGACTTGAATCAGACAAATATGAGTAATCTAGCTTAGGTTGATTTATCCCATTGCGATCCGCGGGTTTCACCCAAAGTACACTTTTGAGTAGTGCATGTGGACTTTTCTGTAAAATCAAAGAAAAAAAAGTACATGACAAGTAATAATTAAAATAAGTGGCGGGAGACAATTTCAGCATACGTATGCTTCATAATAAAACATAAAGGCGTTCATTATGATGTTGAGATAATATTGTTTACTTGTAATAAGACATTGATTTATTGGTTGGATCGTATGTAGCATTAAAAAATTGTAAATTATATTTAATAAGTACGCCACTAAAATTAACAACAATTGATCTTTCCGTAGCATGAAATCCTTTACATGTTTGATAGGTTGTTGAATGGACTGAAGATCCCATGGAAGCTATCATCATGCCAAATTATATTAATCAAACTATTAATTACACTTTTAGAAAATCAGATCTGAGAGTTAGCCAGAGGCTTACATAAACGGTCATGATCAATTCTTGTTTTAAAAGAAAAAAAAAATGCAAGATGAGAGCAGTGAAGTGTCAAAACAGGAAGACTAAGATGGTAATCTTTTTTTTATAGTGAGTGACAATGAAAGAATGGATGGGAAGTGATGTCTCGAGACAAGTTGGAAGTATACAAGTGATTATATTCTATTTTCGTTTCTGTGCATCCTAATCCTCAACGTTGTCGCCACTTATTCTCCCATGGATAACAATATGTCAATGCACGCGTTTCTTTTCACCGAAATCTGGGTCTCGAACCCATGACCTAACTCTAATACCACTTGTTAGGATATGATTAAACGCTTACTAGTACTTATGCCAAAACTTATTGCTAGTAGCGAAGACACAATTTTATTTCCTTACTTAATAGATTATCATCACATTGTTAGAGCCGGTGAGTGCTGAACTTGGCCTTTAAGTCCTCTACTGCCTTCGTCCTTCGCTCAACAATTCCACAGTCATTGGGTGCTAAATTTGACAAACAAGACAACAAATATTAATCGTGACATGTGATTCGAATAAAAGAAGAACTAGATTTATTTTAAATAAAGTCTTACATTTAATTTCTTTGAATAGAGCAACAAATGTTAGATAAAACCCCTTTCGTGTGTGTAGGGATCAAACGTCGCAGCCTCTCTAAGTGAGACCATACAGATAAATTTAGTCGTTTATCTAAACATGATCAATGGTTAAAAATCAATGAAAAGGGAAAATATGAAGTGACATTTTTGTAATTTGTTGCACTATATTTTTGTGGTGTACTAAGCGTTGGTCTTGGTGAACAAAGTGTTGATCTGTGGTCCACTAAGTGCTGACCTATGGTGCACTTAGGGATGGTCTGTGGTGCACTAAGGGTTGGTCTGTGGAGCATCACCAAGTGTATGCAATTATGCATGTGCATTGTGTCTGCCATGTGTGCGCGCTGTATGCCGTTTTGAGCTCATCTAATGGTTCAAATCTGTTCTCACCGTCGCACCTAGGGAGGTTACCGCACCTGGTGTGTGTGTGAGAGAGAGAGATTTCAATCAAATAAAAATATTGTTTCAAGAGAGCATTAAGAACTATTCAGACCTGTCGATATCTAAAAATTCTACCGAGTGAGGTGACATTTTTGTAAATAACTCAAACTTTAAAGTGCAATTAATAACACTATAGAGCGCAATTAATAATACCATAAATTGTTTTCCGCATATATATAATTGCAGCGAACAAATGCACTCTGTAGTTTTGCTTAGTTGCATTCTATAGTATTGACAATTGCATTTTATAGTGTTTTTAATTGCACTTTAAAGTTTAAGTTATTTAAAAAATATCATTGTATTTCCAACAAATGCATTATGTAATTTTGCTTGGTTGCACTTCCATATGAAAGGGGGTGGGTTCAAGTTTCAGTGGAGGCGATATTGATTCTTTGTGCTTCAGTAGGTTGAGAAAGTAGTTATGAACAGATACTGCATTGTAATAGTTATTTTATTTACAAATTAAATATACCACCACGTACATTTTTTTTTCTAATTGTTTAAGATCCATTAAATCTTTCTAAATGGACGATTCTGATTGGTTCTTAGTTTTCTCATATGAAAGGTTTAGATGAGAACATACTCTTTGATAAAAAGTGATTATTGATCTAATCCATTCATTTGAGTAGATCTACGGTTGAAGGGTTGCCTAAGAATAAGAAGAGAAAAAAGATGAACTTGTCCAAATAGACAATCACACTTGTAATTGTTTGTTATACGTTTGTAGTTCTCACATAAAACATGGTCCAGACAAGAACCTGCCCATATACACACTCACCCTGGGTTAATGGATTAGTTAATTAGAGTCTAATGTGCCTACCAGATTTATTAGTGGGTCACTGGTAACAATACACAAAATATAAATTGTCAATGCTGCTGGGCATATAATATATAAAAATGAATGTATAATCTAGGTAACTATCAGTTTAAATTAAACTTTTAGTTGAGAAGAACCATATTATTGAATTTGGTATTTATATTAAATCATGCAAAAGATCATGATTCGACATAGACGAATTAATTTATTATCAAATTAAATTATACCCAGACAAAAAGGTCACGGAGACTATATGTCCATGTTAAACATATAATATGTAAAACACAAATGTGTATTTAACAATCAATTTAGGTTTTAATTGAAACGAAACACATCATTCAAGTGACAATACTTATATAGCTAGTAAAGTTGAAATCTTATTTTGTATTTTTTAAATTCCACTTAATAATATATAACCACATGAGTGTGGATTTGGTGTTTTTATTGGAATTTTCTATGCATGATGAGTGGTTTAATTACGTACATTGTTATAATTGACAATGCAATTATACAAATGATAAATTGAAAGAAGTTTCTTTGACGTTTTTATAAAAGTATATTAAAATTTCTTCGAAGATAAGAGTTCGTTGGAATCAATATGATGGTGAAATTTGAACTTAATTTTCTTCTATTGACAAAATTGGAATGGAGGGGAGATTGGGGTTGGAGTGGATTGAAGTGTTAAAAAGAAATCGTCTCCAAACTTCAAGGAAAGAGATGGCTATATATATAGAATTCTAAAATTCAATTATCTTGCAGTGTTCTTGCATGGTTTCCCATAACTGGGAAAAACACCTAATAACAGTATTTATACAATACAAGCATGATATTAAAAGGCTAAAGAAAATGACATTTTACAGTGTTCAATTTCAACATCACTGCTCAGAGTTTGATCACATGGACTAATAATCATTTATGGAATTTTATCAAAAAAAGTTGACCCAAAAATCTCTCAAACTAATTGCCATCATCGCCCAACCATAATAACTCTTAATAATGCGCGGAGCAAAACTAGCCTTGTAACCCTAACGGATAAAGAACTACAAAGAAATCAATCACTCAAAATTGTACATAGTTGACCGACGGGAAAACTCAACCTAGATTGTCCATAAGTGACTGACCCGAACGCTCACAATCACTACCCAAAAATATGCTATGGGTTGAATTCGCCTTATTACCTTAGCCCGCAAATAACCAACCTAGGTTGCTATAGTTGACTAGTTCAAAGACAAATTACTAATAATATCAATAGACAGTTTAACTAAGAGTTCAACTTGAAATCTTGTAATTACTAAGTCTACCGTCCAATAAGCTTGAATTGGTTAGTGCATAGCTTGGCTAGTGCATTATAACTCTGTGCTTATATTACAATTCCCTAATCTTTGCTATCTTCACATCATTTTCATAGGCTCAGCTTTGGATTTTACTACCTTTCTTGCTTTTTCTTTCCTTTTTTTTTTCAATTAATAATAAATTAAGATAAAGATGTGAAGCATAAAATTTTGTGAAAAAACAAATTACGTCCATTTCCAAGAAAAAAAAAAGAAGAGAGAGAGTCAATAATCAGATTCATAAAGATGCCCAATGAAGTAAAACCATCAACAAAAGTTTCGGAGATAACAATGTTGATCATTGATTATTTTAAAGGCATGCAATGGGAAGTTTTGCATTTGTCTTTTTCAATTTTTAAATTTCAAGATTTTAAAAATAGATATAAAGTTCAATGTGATTTGGGCATTTAGCTAAAACATTTTTATCATTCAATGATAGAAAGTTCGACCCCACTAGCATTAACAATTAACACTTTTCCATCTTTTCTTTCTTCTTCTTCTTCTTCTTCTTCTTCTTTTTTTTTTTTTTTTTTTTTTTGGGGCCAATGATTAATTTGTATAACCTTTTCTTCTCCCAATAATTTGTATAACCTTTGGGAGAAGAAATAATTTGTATAACCTTAAGGCTTAAGCTGCTTGCTTACTTTTCCACTTTCAAGTGGGAAAAGTCAGAAAACGTCTACGTGATATTAACATTATCATTTCAAGTAAAATAAAAAATAAAATTATTAATTTGTGGGAAATTTTTTACGAAGCATTTATTTTTTCCTTTTTGGTATTTTTTTTTATTAAAAATGTTATATAAAATATTTTTTTAATAATATATTCGCTTCATTTCTTCTATTTTCAATTCAGTTTATAAAATCAAAATATATAGGATATGAATCCAATAGTTGGTAAAAAAATTTCCAAATATAATAAATAATATTATGCTCAACACACCCCACCGGTATATGGGATATTAAATTGAATAATAATATGTTCCATCTCAATGAAAAAATTAAATTGATAATTGGATTGCATATTTATGTTTTATATATTATGCCTCATAAAATACACAAAAAAAGGTGAAAATGTCAAATGTTATATATATAGGGAAATTAAGGTGAGAATAGACTCTTAGGTAAAAAGTGAGAATTGATTTTATTCATCAATTGGGGTAGATCAACGGTCTAGTGTTGTTGAAAATCAAGGGAAAAGTTGACAAAGTTAGTTTTATAAATATTAATGCAAATTTAAAAGTTTGTAATAATTATATATAAAATCAACCATATTTTTTTTTTTTTTCAACTTTCAAACATCGATAAACACTGATAGACAATTAAAATAAGTTACCACTTTTTGTAGGAGGGTTTTTTCTCATTTAATAACACCCCTATGGCCCTACCTAATAGAGGATGATAAGATTGCCTACACATGATTCATAAATATGAGATAGCCAATGGCTTTGTTTGGCAATCAACGGTTAGTGAGTTTGGTAAATGAATAGTATATAGAGAATTGTGTCAGCAAATTTGACCGGTGAATTGCATTAGCAGTTTGATGTTTGGTAAAATTAATTATCTTTACTATTAGCGATTAACATGTTGACGGTAAGAATGCTACCAGAATGTATTATTAATCTCAATGTATTAAGAGTACAATAGTGAGTTCGATACAATAATGTTGCATATCATAAACAAATTAAAGTGTACAATAATGCTGCAACGGCCCTTCCTCTAGTGAGTGTAACAGAGTGCTAGTAATGGTGAGCTGCATTGAGTGCTGGTAATGGTGAATTGCATTGAGTGCTGGTAATGGTGAGCATACATTGAGTGTTGGGTCGTGATCATGGAGAGCCGTTGGAGTAATTATCATCCCATCAATGTGTCGTCTTTGTGTAATGTGTGACCGTTTGTTGCCTTCGATTCAGTGTTGACGGTTCGGGTCGGGTGCTGATGCCCAATAATTATCTGGTCACAACAACAACAACAACAACAATAACAATAACAATAACAATAATAATAATAATACAAAGGAGAGCCACTTTTGTACATATCCCACATCGAAAACTCGAGATCGGAGCTCAACACTGTACTCTTCCAAATATTTATTGCGATGGACAATACAATTGGAGCCTAATGTTAATTTCAAAAATGCAATAAAGATTATATATGTGTGTGTATGTATTATAGCTTCATGTTAGTGGTATTTTGGGAAAAAAAGTATTTTTCTTCAAAACAAAAATCTCAAACGTTACAAAATGTAGCATTAGGATTTGAACTGTTAGCAGCAAATTCACTGCTCCAAACAGTTGTTTACCCAAACAAGTTTTTTGGTGTTTTCACAAAGTAACGAAAAAAAAAATCTTTCGGTGTTTTATAATGTTATATGTCATTATTTAATTCAGATTAATTATTTTATAACCATCGGTAATATTCTCTTACACTCAACTTGCCCTATATATATATAGACACACACATATACATACATGCAATTACATACCCACACATACTTTACATAAGCATGATAAATTAATTTATAGGAGAAACTTTAATTTTAATTTTGAGAAACTAAAGTGTAATCTCTTTTGACGAATATTTAAACAATTCTCACATCATTTTCATCCTCATATATTTTTAAAAGTTAAAAGTTGCATTAATTTGTTTTTTTTTTTGGTACAGTGATTATTATTGAGATGGTTAATAGACAATTTTTTTTTTTTTGAAAAGTTTTAATTTGAAACTTTTAAAAAGTTTAATTTAAAGAGACAAAAAACGTATATTTGTGAGTCATATTATTCCAAGAAGAATAATAATCACACAATAATTAAAGTCTGTTGATTTTGATTCCTTTTGACTACAAGTGTACAAGAAGATAGTACAAGCAGAAGAGGATAGGATGACCTCAATCACGACTTATAGTGTGAAACTATCTTATTGATTATTTGACTAATGGGTTAAACACTATTATTTCACTCCACACTATATGAAGGCTTTGAAAGTTTTAATATCCTCCAATTGCGACTTCCACTCATCAAACGTTTTACACGCAAGCCAGTTGGAAAAAAAAAATATTATATATATACGATCATATATCATGTTAGTATCATTTTTACTTTTAATTAAATTGATGAGGATATACGGTTTAATAATTCAAATAGTAAGTTTAACAAGTCAAATCCAACAATTCGGCAATATTTTAAACTTTTAGTTGATACAGAACACATTATTAAATTTAGTAACAAAATAAACACAATAGTAACAAAAATCATATTAAGTCGACCTACGCCTACCAATCCTACCATATCACAAGACTAGGCGTCCGGTAGAACATAACATATGTCAATAATAAATCAACAATTCAACTATGAGTTAAAAGTTTTAATTGATACGGAACAAATCTTCCAATTTAGTAACAAAATGAAATTAGGCTAACCTATACCTGCCATATCACAAGACTATGTCTCATGTTGAACATAATACATCCTCCATCTATCTCATTTTATATGTCTTACTTACTATTCATTTGTTAAACTAACTCTTTTTTTCTTTACTTGTTTTATTAGTATTTACTGATAATTTTTAAATTTGATTTTTTTATGTTTAATAGTAATTTTAATATAATTTCTAAATATATAAATTTCACATACTAATTCTAAAATTAATATTATAACTTCAGTCAAGTCGCGTTAACCGAACTCAACACATAAAATGAGATTGAAAAATTATATATATAATAAAGAGTAAATACCCAAAATAGTCCCTCGACTATAGCTAAATTCACAAATTGGTCCTCGACTATTGATTGAAACCAATTACATCCTTTAACTTTTGAATTTTGACCCAATTTCGTCCTCCGTTAGTCTCACCGTTTGTTGACCGTGAATTTGAAGGACATAGTGGTAATTTCACGTGTTCCTTGCCTTCTCCCTTCACCTGGTGGTTATAAGATTTAGAAAGAACCCTAGAAGGATGGTTTAAAGTCTAATCTTCAAATTAAAGTTCAGAAATGGAAGCATCTGTGAAGGGAAGGGAAGTACAAGGGGGATGAGGAGGCTATTCATTTTCCTCAACTGCATTATGATGTGCATCGGCAACGGTGGTGGCCCTCTCCTCCTCCGACTCTACTTCATCCACAACGGCGACAGAATATGGTTCTCCACTTGGATTTTCACCGCCGGATGACCCATCATTTTCATCCCACTCGCCGCAGCCTACTACGCCAGTCGCCGTCGCAGCACAACAACAACAACAACTGCAAGCTTTTTCACGATTAATCGGAACATATTTTTTGTCGCGGTGGCATAATCAACTACCTCTACACCTATGGCGTCGCGAAGATCCCCGTCTCCACATCCTCTCTCACCGTCGCCTCCCAGCTCGCATTCACCGCCAGCACCGCGTTCGTCTTGGTGAAGCAGCGGTTCACGGTGAATGCAGTGATGCTGTTGACCATCGGAGCTGTGGGGTCCAGCGGAGACCGTCCCGCCGTGAAGTTGAAAAAGGAGTATGTGGCAGTGTTTCTGATGACCCTTGCGGCGGCTTCTGATGACCTCACACGTTAGGGCTCCTTCTAAATCTAAGGGAGAATGCAGGGAGCAAGCTAATAAGTGAAATTACCACTCTGTCCTTCGAATTCACAGTCAACAAACAGTGAGACTAACAGATGACGAAATTGAGTCAAAATTCGAAAGTTAAAGGATGTAATTGGTTTCAATCAATAGTCGAGGACCAATTTGTGAATTTAGCTATAGTCGAGGGACCATTTTGGATATTTACTCTATAATAAATATACTCTACAATCCAACTATCAAAACTTTAAACTTTTAACTGAGAAGGAAGACGTTATTAAGTTTAATAACAAAGTCAAACTCATATATACGAAAAGTCTTGACATATAAAGAATAATCACTTGTAGAAGTACTATTGGTCTTTGCATGTGTTCTATCTTCCTTGAAGACATCCAATAAAATTGGAACGAAATTTCTGGAGATTGCACTAAAGTGTAAAAACAAGAAGTGGTACGTGTGGTGTGAGAGTATTATTTGTTGACCATCTAATATATAAATATAAATGTTTAATCTAACTACCATTTTAAATTTCTAGTTGAAAAAAACACATACTTTAATTTGGTATCAGAACTAATCTCATGCCAAAGATTATGGCTGCAAATTTCCATGTCACCAAAAAAAAATAATTATGATTCGCGTGTTGTTTAAACCCATGAAAAAGTAATTAGATCGCACGCGTGACTGTTATTTTTTATTTTAAATTGAGATGAAACACATGCTTCAATTTTACTCTGAAAATGTCATAGAAATATCTGTGTCTAATCAATGGAGCAACGAGTGGTTGACCCTAGAAGTTGTGAAATGTTTGTGTCCACGCCTCCTGGAGATATATATTAATGCATGCAGGCAATGACGACAAAATTTAAAGAAAATTAAATATTAAATTTCTCAAAATAATTTAATATGAAAATGTTGCCACCGAATCAGGAGATAGCAGAGTTGGACGTCTGAGAAGAGACTAGTTGGAAATTTAAACACGTTAGCAAGAATTTAATGAAATATTCTCCACAATAATATATAGAAATATGCTATTTCGTAATATTTGAATAATACTTTCGTCATACATATATATATATATATATATATATATATATATTTTACTGATTGGATTTTTAAAAAAAATGTTGAGATATGTTCAGTCTCAATATTGTCACGTGGATATAATTTCTTTTTTATCAGGTAGATGATGTGTTATGTCTTAATTAAAAGTTCTGATTGTTAGATTACATATATATACTCTTTGGTGACGAGAGAAATTCGCAACTATCATTTGAAGGTATGCAAATAATTAATGACTCGTTTGGAAATCCGAACAATGACTTCCAAAAGTTATTTTTCGAATTTTTCAATATTTAGCTATCAATAATAATGAAGTGAACAAAAAATACTCATTCCAATCAAAGGAAAAATGATCCATCTTAGCATAAAATGTCTTTCAAGATTTTTACTCAGAAAATATTTTCTGAATTTTTATCTCAATCTTAGTTCTCTCTCCCCTTTTCAATAGTGTCAAATTGGTCGTCGTTATACAGTATAGTGGACCACACGGTCCACACAACGCTATGTGGACCATGGTCCAATACAGTCGTCAAATGAACTATATCAAAGTTAAAATGATACTTTAGTATTGTTAAAATGAAACTAGTGTGTGTGAAAAATGAAACAAAAAACAGAGTTTATGCAATAACGTATAATGTCAAATGAAATTGTAGTAGAATTAAAATGATACTTTAGTGTTTCTATAATGGAAATATTGTGTGTGAAAACTAAAACTAAAAAACAGAACTTTACAATACTATATATTGTCAAATGAACATTAAGTGTACTTATAATTATACTTCAATGTTGTTGTGTGAGTACTACTGACTCTGTGAGTACTACTCAACCTACTGAAACACAAAGAGTCAATACCACATCCATGACCTTCCATATGATAGAGTCGCTTCGTGCCACTAGATCACAATGTCATTAACTATTTCAATGTTATTATAATTAAACTAGTGTGTGTGAAAAATTAAACAAAAAAAAAAATAGAGCTCATGTAATAACATATATTGTCAAATGAAACTATAGAAGATTTAAAATGACCACAATGTCATTAACTGTTTCAATGTTATTATAATTAAACTAGTGTGTGTGAAAAATTAAACAAAAAAAAAATAGAGCTCATGTAATAACATATATTGTCAAATGAAACTTAAACTGGATTAAGATATTCAAGTCAAACTATTTTAGGCTCATTTTAAGATTTGATTTGCACCACTACACAAGCAAGAGCATGTATGCCATACAAGTCAATATGCCTTAAAAAGACTCTTGTATAAATAATGGTGCAAACCCACTTTCCCAACCAATGTGGGACAAAAGCTATTTTAAAGCTTTTCCACAGTCAATTTCCATCTCAAATGAGTCTACTTTGAGAACCAATTCTTCATTCACCCATTATCCATTTTGAGTGTATAATATATCAATCTCTTCGTCTAACTACGAACAACCCGAATCCACTTTGACCCGAACCAAATCGGAAGTGGACCTCACATATATTTGTACCACAAAATATCCACTTAAAATATCATTTTATGCTATTTTTCCAATAACAATACACTATTAACTTAACATATTTATTATTTATACATTATACACTCTAGGAAGGGAATCATATTCTTTCAAAAAAAAAAAAAGGGAATCATATATTACCATTAATAATTTGTTACTATATCATAAAGTTTGAAGCAAAAGGACACAATTTTATTTTTTTTAGAAAACATGTTTCCCAATTTCGTCGAATTATATCCTAGATCCCATTAACTTGCTTTAAGCCTATAATATAAATTAAACAAATTTAGTTTTGAGACTCAACACTAAATTATATATACTTCAGTCAAGCTCAACCCAAACTAAATCCTTAATGCCCGTGATAAAGATTGAATTACACCCTATTTGCTAAAAATAAATTTTAAATAAGATTTCTCATCCCACATATACACCAATGCCCGGAAGCAACAATACTATTCTTGTGGTTCTTCTTTGGGAGAAATGTTGTATTTATTGCCACATTTTAAAGGAAATTTAGGGAAAATAAAAAAAATAAATAAATAATTGGAGTGGTCCATCTGGCTCTTAATTGCTTTACCTTTTCAACAGCATTAATGCACGGGTACGTCTTGGAAGCAATTAAAGGAAAAGGAAACTGGTGAATCATAAATAGCTTTTTTATCCCCTTATGATCGAACCCCCTCAACCCCCTGGCTAAGAACAAAAATAAAGGGGTGGCTGATAATTTAATAATCACAAAGTTAAATTTGTCTTTTAATAGAAACAGTTTATTGATTTTTTTGTTTGAGTCTGTCAATTATGACAATTTAGGTTGATTTATCTCCTTATGATCATTTAACGACTAGGGCCACAAAGTAAGGTTTATCAAGTGCACACACTCGCGTAATTGCTGTGAATTTTTCTCATCAAAAAAGAAAAAAAAAAAAAAAAAGAAGAAGAAGAGGTGGAAACAAATTCAGTAGAGTTGGTCAGACAATTGTGTTGACACTACAAGGTTTCAAGTTTGAATCAATGTAAGAGGTGCATATTGGTATTTTAAGTTTGATCGAGACAGATAATAGTGGACAACTTATGTTGTTTACATCATTGTGATCATTTGCTGGATAGGGTTTTGATACATGAATTTTGTTGAATACATGTGTATGCAACAATACTTTAAAAAAGTTATCTTCAACTTGTTGTAACTATAATTTGATTGGATTAGTCTTATCTTGCTGTATATATGCAAAATAATAATAAATAATAAATAATTAAAAGATAAATAACAAAAATACTGGAAAAAAGATTCTCCATTTAATAAAATAAATGCTATCTAGTAGTTGTATATCAGTATATGTATTGAATGTTATACTAAATTATATCCGATTCTAACCCAACAGTTTGGAGTAATTAGTAAGTGACGACTATTAATACAATTGGTATAGGTGCAATTCGAACCAACTCTAATTAATATCATGATAGTGAAGACAATGGTTATAATACGCAAGAAGAAGATATTTGATTCTCACTCTTAGACATTTATTCTTTTTTGAGTACTATTGACTCTGTTACTACTTTCTCAACCAAATGAAGCACATAGAGCCAATATCGACTACACTGAGGCACGAACTCACCCCCTCGTGACATTTATTCATTAACAAATAATCAAAGTAGAATGTGAAAAAATATCTTAGTTAATATGAAAATGAGTGAAAATATTTTAGTTATATTAATTGCATTATTAAAAAAAAAAAANAAATATTTTAGTTATATTAATTGCATTATTAAAAAAAAAAAAAAAAGGGTAACATGTGATAAAAGATTTCTTTTTATTTTTAATGAAAATACATTGTAATAAAAGATATTGTAAAAAAAAAATTGCTATAAAAAGTGAATTGCATGGAATACAGAACAAAAGTCAAAATATTTGTACCATAGAGAAAAGGCTATAAATGCTGCATTCCCCTTGTCACAAAGATTCTATAAGGAGAAACAAATTAAAGAGATAAACGTTCGCCAAGCACATTGTGCTCAAATGGCATGTAGTGACTCTTTTATATGGGAGGCCATGAGATCAAACCTTTGATGATGAACTCTAGTCAAAATATTTCTATACGAATTTTAATTTTACCTATAATTTATGAGAAAATGAATATTGATGATGAACTCTAGTCAAAATATTTCTATAAGAATTTTAATTTTACTTATAATTTATGAGAAAATTTACAGTCGTTATTTGAAGGTGCGTGTTCATTGTTGACCTATAAATATTAAAAAAAAAAAAAAAAAAAAAAAACGCAAACAGGTAGGTGTGTAGAGATGTTGGCTAGATAATTTCGAAATTTTAAGTTTAACTTCTAGTGAGAACAATTTATATATTGACATTCTTAGGATAGTAAGTGTTACATTTTGTTGCTACTCGCTTAATCAAACTTTTTAAATTAGAATATTTGTTTTTTTACTAATATTTAAAATTGTACTAGATAGTATTTTTTACTCATGATATTAATTATGGACAAATGTAATCATAACATGAAAGAAAGATTAAGCCACCGACAAGATCGACAAACGTCAATGCCGATGAAAATATCTTTATTATTATTAGAAAAAAAAAAAAAAAAAAAAAAAAAGGAGCTATGGGCTTCTACAATAATCACGATTTGTGTATGAACTCCCATTTTAATTTGTGTGTTAATATCAAGTTAAATAATATTTTAATAATTATTTATTATTTAAAAAGAAATAAATAAACATAAGAGTAGTTTAAACTTGCACGAATAGTGAATAAAATAAGCCAATTATTTTGTGTAGACAATCACAAGAAGTTTCATTGGAAACTTTTGCAGCAGTTTGATTGGATGAGATTATGAAACCATTTCTCTGCTAACCTACAAAAGTTTGTGTTTGTTTGATTCCTCGTTTGAGTATAGTTTTAAGTAAACAGATGGCACATAATACCAATTTCTAAATTAATTATTCCATTTTAAACCAATCTCAATCATGATGAATGATTTTGGATTTGTGTGGATGCGATGGAAGGAGTTGAAAGATGCATTTCGTCTTATTTTACAGGTTAAATTGATAGTTGAATGGTGGATCAAAAAATAAAATGTGTATTCTCCAACCAAACCCAAATTGTTTGGGTAAAAATATGAGTTGTCAATTGTCATTATAATATGGTGACCCAAAGGAAATGGCAAGCCCAACTTATGGGAATATTAGTAGCTATTGGAAGCTTTGTTGGTGACAATTACGGACTGTGAATTTTACCAGACACAGACAGTCCACTACTTAGAGAACACATATACACTATGTTAGTCCAATCAGGGTGGGCTACCAATAGTTATATTATGGACCAGGTTCACCTTGTCTATCTACATACTCAATACTCACAATTTGAATTGTGAATTTTTAGTATGTAAATAATGAGCATTAATATATAAATTATACACATTCAGTATGTAAATTGTATATTTTAGACTCAGATCTACAAACTAATTTGTTCTGGGCTACCGTGACAGTTAGAGAATAGAGATTCAAAAATCACATTACTGATAAGTGGGAGGAGTTTGTCACTTAAGCATACTCGAAACAGTAAGTGATATACTATAGGATACTTCTTTATCCCTCTTGAATTTCACCTCCTAGATTTCTCTCCTGATGTGGCTTTCACTTAGGGTGTGTTTGGTAACCCGTAAAATGGCTTCCGAAAAATATTTTCCGAGTTTTCGGTGTTTGGCAACGTCCGGAAAATATTTTCCGTTGACCAAGGAAAATCAGTTCATTTTTCCAGAAAATGACTTACGGAATCTTTGTCCGTAAGTCATTTTCCGGAATCGCCAAAATGGCCATTTCACATGTTCTCGACCAAAATCAAGACATATCACCCATGACCATGGATCAAGGAGATGGGGAAACCGTCCGAAACCTTTGCTACGTTTTTTTTTTTTTTTTAATTCTATTTTTTAATAAATAACATTATTTTAATATTATCATAATTTTTTATATTTTAAATAAAATAATTATAATGTTTAATTATACAATTCTATCCATTTTCCCGAAAATGAACCAAACACACAAAGACAATTTTCCATAGCACATCCAAACACGGTAAATGAATCTGTTTTCCGAAAAATGACTCATTTTCCAGAAAACATTTTCCAGAAGTCATTTTCATGCTTTCCAAACGGACCCTTATTGGGTGCCATGAATTGGCTAACTCATCATCAATTTTTTGAAAAAAAAATAGTAACCAATTAACTAATGAGTAATGACGCATCATGAGGGATAAAATAGGAGGGGTAATGATGCATCATGAGGCTCATGATAAAATAGGAAGGGTATAGCATTACTCTATACTATACGTTCCAACAATCACTTAAATTAAAAGGTTTTAAGTTTGACTTTTTGTGAGAGTTGTCTATTATAGTTTAAATTAGTTAGCTATGAGTAACCAAGTTAAGAATAACTCAAGACTGATTTACCTTCTCGTAGTCCTTTATCGATTAGAATCACAAGACGGTTTTCATCATACTTTTGAATAGCGACTACAGACTTTCTTGTAAATCTTTACAAAAATTATGAGAATTATGACTAATCCAAAGATCAGTGCTAAAAAAATGCCGTAACAGCACCATGTGATACTCCATTACTCCGGAACCCTTTTTGTCATCATTACTAGGGAGTCAAAGCAAACACAGGACAAGAGAAAGTAGACTATAGAAAGGTGTAAAGGGCACTTACTCCTCACATCTATCACAGAACACTGACTGATCATACTTGAAACTAAATCATCAGCAAAACCCACAATCCCACATGCTTTTCCATGATTACTCTTCATGAAGTAGGTCCCAAAGGACAACACTCTAACCCAACATCAATATCCATCATTTTACCTACCTAGTACACAAGAAAAGGCAATAGTATACCTTAAGGATGACAACAGTTGGTAAACTATTTCCAACACATCATATTAAAACAAAGCAGATATTATGGCACCTGTTACTGTAAATTTCTGGCCTGCAAATCTGCAATACAAAGTTTACAATCTTTTCTGCTATGCAGAAACTACTTGGAGTTCCTGCAGATAAGAATATCACAGGTTCAAAGTGTAACATCAGCTCAGTTCCAAAATCTTTAAAAGCTAGCAATTGAAAAATAGCACAGGAAGTGACATCTAATGTCTAGTTAGTTAATCAACATTTAGGGAACAAGTATCAGCCAAAACTTTGACCATGCCAAGCACAATCATTTCATCCAAAACAATAGGAGAAAAGATAATTCACCAGGTAAGCTAGACAAACACCCTTGGGAGGGAAGATATTGCATTCATAAAGCTGGGACAACTCATATAGATAAATAGCCATAATGTATGTCATTGTCACCTTCAAAAGTAATGATTACCATTCTGAACTTTCACAACAGATAAATATCTAATATACTTACAAACCTTACCCATGATTGACTTGACTGTCTCCCCAAGAGGCCAAGATCTATATTACTCATGTATTAATATACAAAAACTATCTTCAAGAGAAAAACTCTGAATTCAGAATATGCTCAAATTTAAACAAACAGAAGGAAACCTCTAATAGGCCTAAAAACCGATTCCAAAACCTAGTGAAAGAGGAAAGGTCAATATCTGAACAGAATCAATCTCTCTTCGTTCACCATCATTTGCAAAGAACACTGTCTTTCTTCTACCAGTTCAAGCATGGGAATTTATTGAATAGCAGACAATGACATCCCTGAAAAATTTTGCTCAGCCAATTCAATACTGTCTCAGATTAGTAAAAGAGAAGATAGGAGACCAGTTAAGGTGTTCTTTGAAGGCCAAGTAGAAGTAGCAAGAATTTAAATAATAATCACATCTTGACCACAACCCCCATCATCATTTCATTGAGCAGTGAAATTCATTTGTTTTCAATTGCTGCAGTCACAACGCGCATTTGACAGGGCCTCTCAGGCTCACCATTCCGCCTCCAGAAAGCCCTTTTCCACCAGATCTGAAATCCTCTCTGAATATTTGGGCAGTCATCACCAGAGTTCAAAAACCGATTAAACCAGGCCATTAAAATTTCCTGTTGCCAAGCCATAGGTAGAGTTAAAATGGTACTGCTGAGTCCATCTTCAATTAAATGCCTATCAAGGCCTTTAGATGCTCTCCTCATCCATCCAAAATCCTCGTAGAATGGAACCAACCATGTCTGCAGTAGCAAGCACCTGGTATCCCTGGAAGCTAACAGTTGCCCTTTCCCAATACCAACAAACAGCCTTGCCGTAACTCTGCTAACCTCATGTCTGTGAATAGCAGGCACTTTACAATGTGCCTCAGATAATTCAGACTGAGAAGCCCAAGTCTTCAAAAAGTCTTCAGCAATCTGTCTATCTATCAAAATATCCAAAATCCAATGCAAATTATCAGCCTGCCGAGAAATCTGACTAGCTTCTTTCAAGTCTCCCTTTGCTGCCCTAAAAAAATGGTGGCAGAGTAATTGCAAACATGCATCACAAGCTGAATACAGAGACTCCTTCCTCAAGTCACTTTGAGATGAATTCTCATGCAGCATTTTTGACACTAAACTTTTCATTTCTCGCCTTGCCTTCTCATCCTTCCCTTCAAGAACTACATGCAATAATTTGAGAAGCACTTCTTCATTACCAGACCCATCCTGTGTCCCGCCCATAGTGTCAAGAGAAACTCTCTTTAAAACTTCCCCAGCTCCAACTCCATCAAGGCGAAGCTCAGACAACATTGAAGCCACCTTTTCTTCCTCATCCTCAGCCCAGGGAGCAGCCTCTAAGTACTCCAAACATGACAAAACCCCTGCATCAAACCCAATTGCAGCCGAAACCTATATGATACCACCGTTATTAGCAGGAGCCCAGATATCAAAGTAAATTTTAATATACTGGAACTGTGTACAGAATATCCAAGACAATCCCTTTTATGAAATACAGAGTACTGTGTAACTTATTTACAAATTAATTCAGTGTTTCAAACCACCAACAGATGAAGAAGAATCAACATAATTTCATTAGTTATAGATACAGAGCAACATTTTTGGAGCTATAAACAAGATATGATGCATAGAAAATACCAAAAAAATGACAAAGGTTTCTAGCTTAATTGATGCTCATAATCAAACATCAACCTTTTCCCGAAATAATTTTTGTTTTGATGATCTATGAAATAATATAAACGCCTATAACTGGTTAAGTTGCCATAAAATAGTTTAACTAACTGTTACCTACCACAAAAAATTCTTTCCAATGATAAATTGACACATAAAACGGTTTAAATTTGTATAAAAGAAGTTATCAGCAGAAACCTAACCTTTAATATTCCAAGGACTCTAGGAACGTCTTCTCTCATGAGCTTCTTCCTCAAATCCTTGCAATACATTAGCCTCAAAGTCTCAATATAAATCTCAATGTCATCACAATCAGCAATCTCTACAATGTATGGAGCTGAATTCTTCTGCTGCTGCTGCTGCTTAGCCCATTTTTCCGACAACTTCACGGCGAAAAACCGACTATGCGCGAGTAAGATCTGCCGGTGAACGTTCATTGAAACGCTTAAGCCATCCTTTGAGCTCAAAGTAAGCTTGACGTCACTGGAGGCAGAATCATTGAACTGATTTCCAGGACTTCGACAGGCCAAAAGATCCAAAAGCCGCTGTTGCATTAAGGCCTGTTTGTCCAGTACTGGCGCCGAGCTGGGCTTCTGATTTTGGGCAGAAGTGACGCCGTATTGAATCTGGGGAGCCGGAGCCGGAGCCGTTCTGGGAAGGCAATCCGGCTCGCTCGCCATCATCTCGAAAAGCGTGGGGCTCCCCCGGGCCTTATCCACCGGAGGAGCAGGAGGAGGCGGCGACATTGGATTAAGAAGGCCAGCAGTGAGCGCAGAATTGAATTTGCTAAAAGACGACGGAAACGCGTCGTGATTAGCCGGCGAGCCGGCGTGCGCGCCGCCGCCGTATACTACCGAGGAGGCGGTGGACAATGAATCCATAACGTTAGGCAATGCACTCGGAGAGTACCGGATCTTGAGATCCGACTGTAACTGCACCGGCGACGACGAAGCAGAAATCGGCGGCGGCGGCGGCGGCGCGGCTGACTGTTTAGCCGTTGCAGCCGGACAACACCAGGAGTTCTCAGAAGACACAACCGTCGGAGTATCAAGCGTACGGCCCTGACTTAACTGACTCTGAGCCAATATATCAGAACTAGAACCAGAACCAGAAGAAGAAGAAAGCGCGTCGGAATCTGTGGCGGCGGAGGTGGCGGTAATGGTGGTTTCGCGGTAACGACGCCGTTTAGGTTTGATAGTCTGAGTATGTAAATTGATACGGGCAGTAGCAGCAGCCATGTGAGTATATTAGTAGTGGGAGAGAGAGAGAGAGTGCTTCGATATAGGTGAAGTCAGTCCGTTAGGGTTAACAGAAGGAAGAATCATAACCTATGAGTGCGTGATGCGTGTGCCAATGGCGCCCAGGGTTTTGTAATCAAACAGCATCTATTCTTCATCACTTTTTTATCTTTTTCACTTTCTTTCTTTATTTTATTCATTTTCTTTTAAACTCTGTTTAAAATTTTCCAGTACTTAAAAGTTTTATTTTGATTTCGTTAATTTAATATTCTGTTATTGTTTAATATTACAGTTAATCTAAGACATCAAGGATATACTGCGAATAAGTTTAATGTCATAATAAAATAAGGATAAGCGGAAGAAAAGGATTAAACATGAATTTAGGTATTGTTGTTTTACTTTCTCAAACTAAGGATCCAATCTATACTTTGTTTTAATATAGACAAATGGATTTTGAGAGTTATAGTCAACTCTCTTCTCCAGTTATCCTCATAAATGAAAGGTATTTATGATATAAATAGTACAAATTACTCAAAGTCAATTTGTAAATTTATATGACTTATAATTATTAATTATAAACATTTTATTGTGACTGTGTTATGGATTTAGAAGAATAATTGGGAGACCTCTTTGCTTTGTGTCAAGCTTTGATAGTCATTGACAACACTCGGGTATGGGGACCACCCCTTTTAACCCCAAGAGATAGGTTGTGCCTTGTTGGACCAAACCAATGTTATATATTTATCAATTATATTCCGTACGTAATTATTTACCAACACTTTAGAGAAACATTAGTGGAAACCTCCAAATATAGGTTTTTCGTAAGGTTTAAGCTAAGATGTCAAGTATGAGAAAGAAAAGTACTATATAATAATTTTTTAAAGAAGAAAAAGAAAATTTAGTAGTGGCTGTTACCCTGACACGCTTTCACATTCATGTTGGGAGCGCTTCGTCATGCTCACGAACGATTGGAGTCTTTTTTTTTTTTTAATTTAATTTCTGACACAGAAACACAACTTAACAAAGCACTACACACCATTTTTTTTTCTTTCTCTCCCCTCTCTCATATTGCCTCTACACGTTCAAAAATCTGAAGGAAAAAAAAATCCAAGATATTGAACTACTAAGAATGCCCTTATGATTCAAATAGATATAGCATTGTTAGAGTTTTGATTTTTTTTTTATGAATAATAAAGCAATTTACATGGAAAGAGTCTTTTTAAATACGGTTATCAATATGAATGAATTAGATAAAGAAAAAGTTGTGATAGATTAGAAAAATAATAATAATAAATTTGTCCCATGCACATTTGTCTAGCCATGAATATGGTTAACACAAAATAATTATAGATTTGTAGCTTTGGGGACAAGTTTTGTGAGGATCAAGTAATTGAGAAGAAAGCATGCACTTGATAACAATATCCAATCATATTTTAATTTAAATTTGCTTTTTGCAGCTTAGTGGTGGTGCCCATGCCCATTAACACCATAAATTAATCATGTTTCTTTTTTTTTTTAAAAATTAACACCATGAAAAATTAATCATGTTTCTAATAATTGCCTGAACATCATTTCTAAACCCACGCAATCTTTTGTCTAGCTCCTTAACCAATTTGTAAGCAACTTAATTGAATAACAATTGTTGTACTATGTACCAGCACACTTTGCATTGTAAACCATAGTTCAAAAATTATATATTTATAATTAAAATATTATATGTCTTCAATTAATAAATTATATACATATAAATAAATTAAAGACACATAATTTGTTAACTGCAGGCATATAATGTCTTAACGACATATTATGTGCCTCTAGCATCGACATTTTGATGCAAATGGCAATTTATATCATGGACCAGGTCCACATAGTGACTTCAGATCAAAACGATGAGGTACAAAATTCATACTTGTAAGGTATAGAATTTCATAATACAAGGCACAAGACAAATACACATGTTATATATTTACTTATTTTTTTTTTAAAATCTGTTTTAGGTATATAATTTGTATTCATAAACACATAATTTCACAAAACAAGACATAGAAGTTCATAACATAAGATACAATTACTAATTTGTTTCAGGTACATAATTATTTATAATCTTAAAAGTATAAAATTTCATAACACAAGATACAAAAACTCACAACTTAAGACACATACACATGTACATACTAGGGTTCACAATGCATTGTTAATCATGGTCCATAGTATAAGGATTGGACGCAAATACAATTGTTCATTAGGCCTTTAACTAGCCCATTATTACCCCATCAATAATAAAACAATATTATATGTTAAGCATAATTATATCTATGTTATATATAATTAATGATTATTTATGTTATAACATTAAGTATAATGAAATATATGTTTTTTAAAAATATATATCTTTATGTACAAGTTAATCTCAAAAATCTAAATTCAATAAATATAGTAACTATTACCCGAAGCTTTCACAAACTTAATTATTTAGATATTAATTCATCATATTAGTATTTGGTCAAACTATACTAGATACAATCAAAAAGCATGTGCTCCATCTCAACTAAAAAGCCACATTTATTTTTTATTCAGGCCGATTGACTTTGATGGGCTCCAAGCAACACGTGGACCATAATCTTTTTTTCGGGTGGCGCAGAGATTCGAACCCATGACATTTTGCATGGCTCTGATACCAAATTAAAGCATGTGCTCCATCTCAACTAAAAGCCTAAGCTGATAGTTGGACTGCACATTTATGTCTATATTATATTTATGCTCACAGATACTTGTCTAGTTACATTGTAATTCCAACTATGGAACGGTGACCATAAGATCGTATCATTGTGTTTTTATCGAATTTTTTCATTTAAATAGCATTCCAATAAATAGTTAGAGCGCTCTAATCACTTTTCAAACACACAATTCTTTTTAAGATTTTTTTTTTTTAAAAAAAAAAGAAGAGTTGAAATATTATGTTTAAATGGAACCAATAAAAATAATAAGTTTTGCCAAGTGTTTGAACTATAATGTGAAAGAGAGAATAGTTGATGGATTTTGAACTGTTTTAAATGTAGGCAGCTACCTTGTGCTGTCCATATAAATGTGAAATGAACTTTAGGGACATCATGCGTCGACGATGGGTCCTTTTAAATCCTTGTGATCCTCTTTCTTTGTCTTCATATATACTCATGCCTGTCACACATGACATTATTGCCCAATTTTGTCAATTCATCAACCTACGCTATTACAACTATATACCTAGTGTAGTTACTAAATATCATGAAATGTGAAGTAAACCAAGGCAAAATATCATGAAATGTGAAGTAAACCAAGGCAGGGTGTCATTGTGATTTTTTTGGGTGGAACCCAGGGTTTTCACCGTCGAACAGAGTGGCTAATCCCTCACTGGATTGTAGACATCTCTATTAGATGGGACAGCTGGCCTGGAGATTTAGGGGTGTCATTGTGTTATCGATTCATTTTAGTGTTATTTGAATTATAAGAGAACTTATTAACCCTTATTAAGAGAGTGGCGGTGTGATGTTTGACATATTTGAACTTGAATAGTTACCATGGTCCAAATCTATTTAAACAATTTGTGGACTTGGTTGATTTATCTTATGTGGCATTAATTCCTTCACTGAGACTATATAGACATCCTTCTATCATTTCTAACATCATAACCTGAAACCAATCTCTTCTTCCTTCTTTTCTTCTTAATCTTAATATATGAGCATAGTTTAGCGCATTTCAACTATAGTTAACGAATGCACGTTACTATAAAATAGACGTATAACCTTACTAATCTGTAAATTCCCTATAAATTTGTAATATTGTTATGGTATTTTTGTATATTTTCTTATGAATAGTTGTGTAACCTTAGAAACAAAGATGTTTTTGATGCATTGCACCTAAGTACACACAAAATTGTTTTAAAAAATAGTGAACATTTTTCACACTATAGCTTTAATCTTTGCTGATCAATTTTCACTACAACATTAACAAGTTTATATGTACATCACGCCATAATTTACATTCAATGCCATATTGCCATCGACCTCTTAATATCCATGTGCTTATGTACTCTCTGTCTCTTTCAATTCAATTTGTTTGAACATAAAACAATAAATATGAAAAATATATGATCCTTATCCAACTATTATTTTATTATTATTATTATTATTATTTAAAATCGTCTCAGAAATCATGATCATTGGAAAACAAGTTTAGATCATTAAAACGGTTTTAATATTATATTTTTAGTAAAAAGTAGTGGTTGAAGTAACACATATGAAAAGTAATGCTTATGAAAACATATAAGTTTTAAAACTAAACTGTAAGCTTTTGAAAATTATATATCTATTATAATTAACACTAGTTTTTCATGGGCATTGCCCGAATAAGATAATGTCAAATGTTTATTTTTAAATAAGTATTTCAAACTATATCAATGTATGCAAGATTATATAGAAGATGTTCATGCATATGTAATTGAATGTTGAATTTGTGTATTTAAATCATTAATTCAAAATTTATGAATGCAAGATAATATATGAGAGATTAATTATAATTGTCAGTAAAATAAATGTTTGCAATTTTGTAAAACCACTAATCTAAATACTTAATCTAAAAATAGTATAAATAAATACTACTTTTTTGTTTGAATTTCTCTAAATCTTTTTAATTCACTTTCGGGTAGCATTGACATTGTCTTTATCATCGGTACTTGTTTTTTTTTTAAAATTTATTTATTGGTATTTGGTAATGTGTAATGCGCAATTGAGTTATTGTGGTAATATATATGACAGTGTCATGCAATGAGATTATGATATAAGAAGTTGTGAATTTGCCTTGCTATGTTTGTATATATGACGGAGATCTTAGTTTTACTATGAACTCTTGATCTTGCAAACGCCTATTGATATTTGACGGTGGTAGTCCCCCCCCCCCCCTATATGTTTCATGTGCTGTGAGATGTGTGTTGTACATTCTCATGTGAAAGTATTGAACAAAATATTAATATTTATTATATTTGTAGAAGGTTAATAAGTAGTACATTTTGTTCTAGTTTTATAACTTGTTTACTTGATAGTAACAAACTAACAACAATAACTTTGCAGGTAGTCTGAATACTGATGTTGCAATATGTCCAATTTCAGCAACAGTTTGTACATCCATTTTGCACATGTTTATTTTGAAGTTCATATTTTTGAAATTAGTATGAATGAGTATAGTACTTGATTTTGTGTATGTCTGTGTGTTTTTTTGTAAAATTTTTTGTTGATTTGATACTAATCTTAGAGTACACACTGTTGCCTTTTCATCACAATGCATGCAGTTAAATAGTTTGTCACTTTGTACATAAATATTTTTAATTAAACAGTGGCTACATCCTATATACAATTATTTTTGTTGTCAAGATTAATGTTGATTTTATCTTTAATCCAAGCAAGCTAATTGTAGAAAATGAAATTAATTGTAAATTTATATTAGTTCTAATATATTTAAAGAATGCACAATAAGTATTTTACATACAAGATTAATGAATGTTGCAATGGTAGCTATTTTTGGAATTTCTTCACTTTTGAATTTGAAAGATTGATTCCAACAATGTTGTAGTATCAGCATCTTTTCAAAGCACCAAGTGTGTCACAATGTTCTATTGCCTTACATTGACATTTTTAATAATAAGTTTTAAATCAATTTATTGGTTTATTTGAATGCTTCTTTGTCAACAAATCCACCATGAATAGTTAATATGATTAGCTTCAAACTGTTTTTTTTAAATAAATAAATTCTATGTTATTAACATAATACTTGGTAAATAAATATATAACATTATTTTGAAGTATAACTTTGATATTTAATTATAAGATAGTGCAAAAAGAAAACAATGAACAATGTAGTGAATATAATTAATTAATAAATTTGAAGGTAAGGAATCTTTGCATTGTAGAAAATATAGACAATATAACTAATAAAATTATATCTCTTTCTAATTTTTTTTGATAATAAATATTTATTTTGAATAAAGGCATTGTAGACATCAAATTATAAATTAAAGAAATGCATATGTATTATATTTTTGTTGTTGTTGTAACTACTAATTTATTTAATTTAATAAGAGTAATAAAATGGAGAACTTACTTTTGAATAATATACTCTAACATATTCGTAGTATATTTTCAACAATATGCCAACTTTGAATGGGATCAGTTTCGAACCTAAAACATTTCTTATAGAAATTAATGGGTAAGTTAAAAGCCAACGGAATATTAACGGAGAAGATAATATTTAACGAAAAATTTAACGGATAATCATATAATTAAGGATAAATTAGGAAATCTCAATGAAAAATATAAATCTAAACAATGTGAACCATCCATTTGATTTAATAATTTGACCGTCATGTTTTTACCCATTATAGGCCTAACTTTCTTTGGCTCTTATTAGTATATATATAGTAGATAGTAGATATTATCTATATTCAGTTTATTTACAAATACATAATTTTGTTAACTGTAAATACATAATTTAAATATCAGTTTGACTCAGTAAGGTAGATTATAATTTGTCTGCTCCTAGCCTTCTACAAGCTTTGCCAATTGTTATGCCATGGACCCGGGTCCACCTTACAAGGTGTATCCAATTCTATGTTCACAATTTTATAACTCTACATTCATAATTTTATAACCCATGTTCACAGTTTTTTAACTTCATGTTCACAATTTCATAATTTCATGTTCACAATTTCATAGCTCTACGATCACAATTTCATAACTCTATGTTCACAAGTTTATAACTCTATGTTCAGTATCAAAACTCTATGTTCAACAATATAACACAATTTTTGAATCTATATAACAAAATTGTGACTATAGAGTTCAAAAGTTGTGAATATTGAGTAATGTAATTTTGTATATTGAGATCTAAAATTATGAATATAGAGTTCTAAAATTGTGAACATAGAGTTTTAAATGTATGAATATAAACCAGGGTCCACCTTGTAAGGTGGACCTGGCCCATAACATAATTTGCCAAGCTCTGCAAGTTTGCAACCAAGAATTGGGCCTCAAAAACTATATTGGGTTAGTTGAAGTTTCAATTGCATTTCTTAACATCTCTAACTAAGAAAATCCAAGGTTCCTCATAAAGCCCAATGGGCTTTTCTATAATAAATTTAAATATGGCCGAGCACCTACGAAATAATCATGGGACAATTATGCATGATCGCTGATCATTAATCATTAATCAATGCAAGCTCGCTAATAAAAATTTGAGATATTTTTATTATTCCTTTTTAAAAAATTGGGTCAATACGTGATAGGGCTTTATATTATGATTATTATCTATTGGGTCTTTTCCGGTAAGTGGGTAACAACTTTCCTGGCATCATATTGGACTCAGACTCTTCATACTTAGACTAAAAGTTTTTAGTATATTTTGATACTTATAATCCTTCAAGATTTTTATTACTCCATATTAAATTTGAATCTCAAACTTAAAAGCTCCTTAAAGACTGACATATGTGATAAATCGTGGCCTATATGTCACTACAATGCCAAATCCATATATCTTTTTTTTTTTTTTTCGATCATTGATAAGGTTCAAACCCTCCATCATACAACGACTAGCTAGCAGAGTAAAATTTATGTATTTATTTTGAGTTGGTCGTACACTTCAAGAGTTTTATTAGTGCAATCAAATTATCAGAACATACAAAAATGGATTAATAATAGAATTTGTACTGTTGTTGAATTTGACTAATTAAAATGTAATGATCATTGTTGGAGAGTTTGGGCCATGAAGCCGGATGGAGAGATTTTTGTTTTCTTGTAGGGCGACACCAGACATCCCACATGATATACATTTCTTACTAAATAATACGTTTCATAGTATCCTAATTTATCATTAGCCCAACCTAGTTATGTTCTAAAAACCCTATTAAATTATCTAGGGAAAATGACATATTTAGTCCCTGAGTTATAGGGGTAGTGTAGACTCAGTCCCTGAGTTATGGCCGTATCCGAGTTTAGTCCCTGAGTTATTCGCGAAGTGGTGAGTTTAGTCCCTGACCATTAAATTTGACGAAAAAATTAAAAAATATTCAAAATTTGAGGGGTAAAATAGGAAATTCACATTTTATTCTTCTTCTTATATCAAAAACACTTTTACAATATTATTTTTCACTTCTTAGCCTAATTATTTTCAAGATTCTTCAATTTTAAAAGCATTTCAATAACTTTCAAACGATTTGTTAGGAACCTAGCTCTCGTATAACACACTTAAGACTTAGCACAAATAAAGAAATGCATGATCATTGTATTTAGGTGTATGAAACACACTATCCTAACAAATTTTTATTTTTTTACTAAGCAACAAATTTAATAAAATTGCTACAAACTATCATTTTTTTTTAAATTTTATTACATTTGTTGCTTAGTAAAAAAAATAAAAATTTGTTAAGATAGTGTGTTTCATACACCTAAATACAATGATCTTGCATTTCTTTATTTGTGCTAAGTCTTAAGTGTGTTATACGAGAGCCAGGTTCCTAACAAGTCATTTGAAAGTTATTAAAATGCTTTTAAAATTGAAGAATCTTGAAAATAATTAGGCTAAGAAGTGAAAAATAATATTATAAAAGTGTTTTTGATATAAGAAGAAGAATAAAATATGAATTTCCTATTTTACCCCTCAAATTTTGAATATTTTTTAATTTTTTTGTCAAATTTAATGGCCAGGGACTAAACTCGCCACTTCGCGAATAACTCAGGGACTAAACTCGGATACGGCCATAACTCAGGGACTAAATATGCAATTTTCCCAATTATCTATACTATTAATAAAAACAAGAGTTAATACCCAAAATGGTCCTTCGACTATAGCGTAATACTTGATTTAGCCCCGAAATATTTTTCGTACCCAATTTAGTCCTCTAACTTTTAAAATCACACTCAATTAGGTCCTCCGTTACAATTTCCATCTATTCACCGTTATTTTGAGGGCAAATAAGTCATTTAGTCCTCCAAACCCGTTTAGTGGCGTCTCTGTTTCGGATCTTCGAATCTGATCGCAAAAATGACGGGTCGTAGAAGGAAACTTGTTTATTGGCGGCAACGACGGAGTTGTAGAAGGGAATTGAACCACCGGGAGGCGCTCGTGGCGGCGACGGAGTTGTAGAAGGGAACCACCGGGAGGCACTCGTGGATCATGCTCTCGTACCTCAAAACGCTGAAGAGGCGCGTGATGAAGGCCATAACGTACACCAAGCACAGGATCGTCACATGCTGATTCAGCTTGAGGGACTTGAGGGCGGATTGCAGAGTCAGGGCGGGCATGGCCGCCGGCAGATCCATTGCCGCCGTACCTTTCACCTCTTTCGTCACCATTTAATTTAGATCTGGTAGAAATTGGCTGCGAATTCCTGAAAAACCCTAACTCGACACTAAAACTATACTACAGAGTATTCAGCTACAACAGCATCAGTGGGAAGGGAAGATCCACATAACATTAGATTAGAAGAGGATCGTTGAAAATCAAAGGGAATTGACGATAAAGAAGACTTTTACTGGAGTGTAGTACCAGTGTTGATGTCGGCTGCGATTACCTAGATATCACCGGAGAAATGGAGTTTGTAGAGAGAATGGAAGCGTCTGACCATGACAAGGCTGCCAAGAAGGGTTCTCTCATAAAATGACGTTTTTGCCCTCAAAATAACAGTGGAAATGCTCAATTTCTAACGGTGGACGACATTGGGTACCGTTTCAAAAGACAGAGGATTAAATTGGGTACGAAAAATACTTCGGGACTAAATCAAGTATTACGCTATAGTCGGAGGACCATTTTGGGTATTAACTCTAAAAACAATATCCTCAGTTTTAATTTCCCGTCCAAAACAGACCTATAATATTTTGGTGTGCGTAATATTGTAAAATTGGGTAATACAATTCCTATCCCTAATACAATTGTAAATTAAAATAGAATTCCTAATAAAATATATTCTTTCCTACGTTCCTATTCGTAATACAATTCTAGACTAGAATTACTAATGGTAATAATTCAGTATATATATTTCTCTGCAATGCAATCTATACTATTAATAAAAACAATATCCTCAGTTTTAACTTCCCGCCCAAAACAGACCGATAGTATTATGGTATGGTTTGCGTAATGTTGTAAAAAATATGAAAATTTGGCATAATTCAACCCGCAAGGCCAACCAATTTTCTGAACGACATTCGTGCATGCAGGTGTCGGCGCACGAGTCAAGCCTTTTTAAGTTCATTTTGGGATTTCATTTGCACCCCTTGCGCGCGAGAGAGAGCCTCTATGCTATACAATTCAATAAGCCTTAGAAAAACTCTTGTATAAGTTGTGGTGCAAACCACTTCTCAAACCAATGTGGGACAAAAGTTACTTGAAAGGACAAAAGTTACTTGAAAGGTTTTTCTCTATATTTTTCTAACTGAAATGGGTCAACTTTGAGAACCAATTTCTCATTCACCCATTATCAGTTTTGAGCGTACAATATATCAATCTTTTCGTCTAACTACGAAGAAAGTGGACCCCACATATATTTGTACCACAATATTGCCAGTAAAATGCCATTTTATGCTAATTTTTTTCCAACAGTTATTTGTCCAGAGAATATCAACGTGTTGAAGGAAGAAGATGATATATAGTGAAGGGCAATATCATCTTCACTATATATCATCTTCCTCCTCCAACACAACGCTCTACGGTCAACCAACAATTACTCAACTGATTATCCCATTACTCCCATGTAAATTTTTCTCTAATATAGTTATACTTACTGAATATCAAAATATAAGTGTACCTCAAGATCTTGCAATAACTAACCGACAAGTAATTAAATTAATGAATATGATGCAATAATGTAAATTATCTACCTATTGCATTTATACACTTATTTTAGAACACTGAATTTTTGTGATATTTGTTGCATGCAAGGAAGACTCATACTATAATTGCATTTATACACTTATTCATACTCATATTCGATGTTATAATTTATAATTTTATATAATTGTATATCGATTCAAATATTTCTTAAAATATTATAACAAACTAGTGTTTTACCCGTGCGATGCACGGATAATATTTTTATATTAAATATTTAAATAATAAAATTAAAGGTTAAATTATACATAATTTTAATATTTGAAATTATAAGATTTGTATATTAGTGTTGAATTTGATTACTTAAAAATTATAATAGGAAAAGTCTAAAAAAAATAGAAGGAAGAGCATGGTTAATTGAATTATTTTAAGTAATAAAAATGTACTATAATCAAATGAAAATCCGTATGTTTAATCATTATAGTAAGATTAAAGTATTAAATATAAGTTGGTAATTAATATGGGCGTAATATGTTTATATTTAATATCCTTTAACTATGGACGTAATATGTGTATAGTATGCTTAATTTCTTTTAATTACCCACCGTAATATGTGTATGTTTAATTTCTTATATGGGCAGAAAAATTTATCATTAATTATAATAAGACTGAGGTCATTTTATTATGATTACTAATGGTAATTAAAGAGTATATATTATTAATTATTATCTAATTATGACGTCCATGTAATCTGAATAATTATATTAATTAAGGATTATATATTATTATTAATAAATTAACATGTGTATGTTTAATTTTGTTTAATTATAAATGTAATATGTGTATGTTTATTTTTTAAAAAAATTATGTTCATAGTATGTACATGTTTAATTTCCTTGATTGATTAGATAAATCTATATTACAGCAAGTATAAAACAAATAGTTTAATAAAAAATCTATATTACAGCAAGTATAAAACAAATAGTTTAATAAAAATATACTGTGTGAATTAATTTATTAATTAACATAATTGTTAAGATTTTATTCAAAAGTAATCATTAGGATAATTTTATATGTGTAATAATCAATTTGGAATAATTTGCATAATTGTATTGCATAATAATCTATGAATTAGCATAATAATATATGAATTGGAATAATTATCATAATTTTTTGTAATCTCCTTTAATTATGGAATTAACATATGTACTATCAATTTCCTTATATGATTATATAAAATGTATATTACAGAAAGTATTAATTCCTTAATTGCCATAATTTTTAAGATTTTATTCAAAAGTGATCAAAGGAAGTGAATGGGCAATTGATATTATTTGAAGTAAAATAAATAAGGGAATCTCTATATTCAATTATCATAATAAATTAAGATGTTAAATACGATTAACAGTTACCATGTGTCATTTAGATGGTAAATAGTATATATAATTACCTATATAAATTACCATAAAATAACATATTAATATATGATCAGTATTATAACAAAGGTTTTATGCCTTCAATGTACGCTATATATTATGAAAAGTATCAATTAATTTAAATATGATAGGAAATTACCATAAAATAATAGATTAATATATTGATCAAGATTATAACAAAGGTTGAAAGCCTTTTAAGGTACGATATATTAGGAAAAGTATAATTAATTTAGATATGATAGGAAACTGATGAGGTGGTATCAATCCTCCTAATTTTTCATAATCCTATATTTATAATGGTATCAATCCTCCTAATTTTTCATAATCCTATATTTATAATTACCGTTATAAATGAATTTAATAGAAAAAATTAATTAGGAACTCATATTAAGAGTTTTGGATTATTATTATTATTACTATTACTATTATATTACAGTATATAAATATATTAGGGAAATTATATTAAGAGTTTTGGATTGTTATTATTAGAGTATTATATTATTATTAGTAGTAGTATAATCTTAACAAAATAGATTTTAAATCGAGGTTAAAAAATTTAATACTGTTATTTCATTTATTCAAGTACAGTAATCACCACTTTTAACTAATAATTGTACAATGGATGACTTCAACTAAACCTATAGTATTGTGCAATTAATAATAAATATTAGTAATAATTGGAATCAATAATCAATGATTTATGGCAACCAAAATATTTTGGATACTGAATTGGTTTAATCATAGCATTAGAATTATAATCGGAATCAAATTAAAACTTGCTAAAATTTATTATTATTATTATTGACTAATAAGTTGTGAGGGATACAATTATTAAAAAGTAAGAGAAAATTATTAAATTTAGTTTTACTTATAAAGTAAAGCAGTACACAATACTTCTCTTTTAAAAAAATATCAACTACACACTAAAAAATACAGATTTAATATAGAAATATCTCTTCATAATCTGCCAGTTTAACTATCTCTTTATGAGAAATAGTAAAGTTACATATTTCTACATTTGCAATTGATAACTAACATCATATTAAAAATAAACTTCTACGCCTACAGGATTAAAAAAGTTAAAAGGAATTGATTTAAAAAATGCCACTAAGAATGTGACAATGGACAATAGTTCTTGTGTATATAAATAATAAGATGCATTTTAATAAAAAAAATAGAAATCTGATAGAATAAAAAAGCACACTAACCCAATCAACTCTAACAACTATTTAGAAAACACCCCAAAATCTTTTTCAACACACTTCTTCTACATACATCAAACTCAGGAAGCAAATTATGAGACTGAGCAATCTTCTTCAAAAGAATCAACCAATGACCCATCTTAGAATTTGGTGGCGCCGCCCATCTTGGTCTCCCTCCTTGCGGCCGAGCATCACCCTCTTTCAAATGGGGAACTCCTAAAAAACAAATCACATTAAAATCTTAGAATATCATATACCCAATAACAATTAGAAATTGTTGGCTTCAAAACTCAATGGACCCGGTACCGATTGAGCAAAGGAGATCGAAGCTACCTCATTGTGACCCAAACCAACCCGGCATCATCATTGAATTTGCACCATATGGATTTTTGTTGCCTTATATCATCCATTGTTTCTTTACATCACACAACCAAAACCAAAACCAAAACCAAAACCAAAATCAAATCCGTAAATAAACGCATTCATACTTTACGTGCATACAAATTCAAAAGATAGAGTGCAGGAAGATACATACCTACGGGTGAGGAGCTGAGCAAAGAAAACATTGAGAGGGTTTCAAACATTTTTTTAGAAGGAAAACCGAAAACTTTTTTTTTTTTCGAAACCGAAAACTTAACTCTAATACGAATTAGGAATCATTGTTTCCCACTTCTCTAGTTTATATGATTATGATTATAAGCAATAGTTTATATAGAAATTAAGGAAGAGAGAGAGATAGAGGTGAAAAAGGTAAGAAATTAAGAGGGGTAGGGATGGGGAGTGGTTTAGGAAATTTGGCTGATTAGTAGGTGATATATTAATTATATTATTAACAAAATAATAATTATTTTAATTTAATTATATTATTACTAAAATGACCTTCAGTTTGGGCGGGAAAACTCTTTCAGGCACTTCTGTTATTATATATATATAGATTCATTCTATGCAACGCACGAGTGAAAATACTAGTTTAAATAATTAAGTAATCGTACGTGTTTATCTACCCACCCTGATAATGATGAATCATTCTTTTGGGTACTTTAATTTAATCCACTTCCATCACTTTTATAGAGACGAGTTATTGTCGAACTAATGAGATAATAGATTTACGATAATTCAAATGAATTATCATAGCCAAATTCTAAAGATACAACTTGACAAGGAGCGTACAGCTAAAAATGTTGCTAGAATGTCAAGAAATGTCTCATTGGTGATTATAATGATCATGTCAGGATGGTGCATGATTTGCGTTTTAACTGTAGATCGATTACCTATTTTAGGATAGGTAATCGTCACAAACAAGCTATATATAGATTAGCTATTTTAGGATTAAGGAATAGTCTAACCGATTTTGACGAGTTACATATAGATCATAGATTAGTTGCATTGCCAAAGGTCTCGTGGTCGAGCGACATAATTGTGCCTTCTCAAATGAGAGGTCTCAGATTTAAACCCCAGTAAATTGAGAAAGTATCTATGAACAGATACCACAAATGTGTCACGGCTATTCAAAAGTGCACTCGGGTCATCTTGTGAAGCCCAGCAATCTTATCCACAGGACAAGTTGTTGGTGATAATGATTAGTGATTAATTAAAAGAGGTTACTTTTAGTTTAGCAGTATTTGATCTTATCTTAAGCTAACTTTAATAATAAAAAATAATAATCCAACCAATTACATAAAAATATATAATAATTTAATCATTAAAAAAAGGATAGTCCGCAGCAAACGTACGGTAATAATTACAGATTAGTTGAAGGAAATTAAAGTGTGCGCCATTTAGAAAATGAAAGAAAGAAAAGGAATGATTAGTAATTAGCATCTTTGTCCTGTGCTTATATACATAATTATTTTCACTAATTTTTTAAAATAATAATAATAATAGTCGTACCAAGCGATTCCTTGCCCGTTATCTGGTGCATTTATTTAATCACTTCATTATTAATTAATTAATTCTTACATTATATATATATATATATATATATATATATATATATATATTATTATACATAGAGATTTTTTTTAATAGCAATTGAGTCATAAGTATATAATATATTCTGTTATAACCAACATTAAATATAACTTACTATTTATATATCTTACATACATAATACATTTATCAGTTAAAAGATGAGGACAAACGATAAACTAATTGTTTAATTTAGACAGATATACATATACATGTATATTATTAGTGTACTTTTGTACGCTATCCCGGCCCATTCCTTAGCCCTTATCAATCCCATTGATTTTGACTGATATGCTTAATTTGTAAAAGATAAATTGAAAGAACTAAGTTTAGTTGTAAATGTTAATAAGATACTGTAGATGATGAAAGAGATCCGCAATCACTAATTGAATTATGTATTGTGTAAACTCTACTACTCATGTATAACAGTTTGTAAACCACACATGAGAAATAAATAAATTACACTAAAATTAGAATACTTTGTATTGCGAATTGGACAGAGAGGGAATTGATAAGTCATTGTTATGTTCCATTGAGTAGTAAGAGAGTGGAGAGTGAAGATTGTGGAATAAAATACTTTGACTGGCGAGTTAAACTGAGAGAGAATTGATAAGTCATTGTTATGTTCCATTCAGTAGTAAGAGAATGGAGTGAAGATTGTGTGCAGTTTAGTTGGGTTTTGGATGGTAGATTGTGGGTAAGACACAAGCAGATCGAGCCCAGATAGTCACAGTATAATGTTAGGCTACTTGTAGACACAAGACATTGGTCTTCTCACCTAATAGGCTGCTAAGTTACCATGATTTACTCTTCCATTATCTTGTAGAAGTTAGAGGCGCAAGGGAATTTCCCCTTTTGTGAGTTAAAAATGGAGAGTGAAAATATATGACAATATAATATAATAGCAAATGGAATGGCAATTCAGTCCAAGCACGTGGTAGCTAGAGAGCAGTTAGAGACAGTTTAGCATGCATGCAGTTTCATCTCCCTTTCCAAAACATAGTTTGTATACATTCAACAGACATGTACTAAGTACAAAAATGCCCAGATCCTCTGAACCCAGATCACAATATAGCTAAGTTTTCAATGTGCCTTTTCCCTGAGGTTGGCATGCAATGGAAACAACCTTTAATTTTGTCCATTCTCATGAAAATGCCAATTCAATTCACTAAACAAACTCATCTCTACCTAGCTTGTCCTCAACTCTTTCAAACCAACCTAACTAATATGTCATGTCTCAATACTTGTTGAGCTAGATGGAACACACTATTCAATTTAATATTGGAGTAGCTTTACGTGTGTTGATTGCGAATGAATGAATGAAATAATGAATGTGTAATTTCACTGTCAATTTAAAATTTTTAGTTAAAATGAAACACATCTTTCAATTACACATTTTACTGAAAGTTAAGTGTTCAACCCTTATAAAGGGCAATCTTAGTGTATGATGATTTAAAATTTTTATATTTCAAGTATTAATTAATTTTACTTTTAGTCTCTTGATTATAATGACATTTTTAATTTTGGTAATTTCACTACTTGAGATTTTTTTTAGTATTATTTTTTTCCGTATTTATTCTCCTATTCTAAATGAAACATTGAAATTTTAATATTTGTCACTAGAGTGTATGGTCCTATCACAACATAGCAAGAAAAGGATGATGTCTAAATAGTAGTTTTGTACCAAAAGGTGGTTAAGTAGGTGGAGTATCATTCTTGTACATAAAATTTATTGTGTTTGATTTTGTTAACACCATGTTGGTCGAGTCAGTCGTGCAAGATCTTCCTAAAGTAGCTTACCTTTCTTCTATGATTTGCAGCTATATATTACACAGAGGCAAATAGTGACTATCAGTTGTCCTTGTCATCGGAATAATAAATAGTAGTCTTGAATGCAATTATTTGATTTTTATTGTTATTCTCAAAATATATTTTAATCGAATGTGCACATTAATTAAAGTATATCTTAGTCTATTTTGGCCAAATAAATTACCAAATGTTTTTTTTTTTCAAATGACAAGGAAACTTGCATTTACTATTTGAGGATGTATATTAGGTAAACTCTACACTTATGTGTAATAGCTTGTAAACTGCATAAGAGAGGTTAACTCCACTAGGACATTACACAAAAGCCTTCTCCTATGTGATTTACGAGCTATTATATAGAAACATAATTTATTCGGTGCATACATTCGAGTAATGACTATCAGTTTCTCCGTTAGTCTGTCACTACCCAAAAAAAATTACCAAATGTTTGGTGTTTAATTTGATTGACAGTTAATAATGTAGAGTAAGGCAAGTGGGATAGGTTAGAATGGAATCTAGGTGGAGTACAGTTAGCTGTCTTAACTGCTAATTTGGTCTTAATAAAGCCAAAATGTACTAATTAAGTTCATGAACCAAAACCTTACTTTATAATTATTTATTTAAATCATGTCAGATTAATTCTTAATTATAGTACTTTTATGATCAAATTAAATGTATATACCCAAATTACACTAAAAAGTTGAACCCAATGCAATATAATATAACAATACATATGAATGTTATTTTTATCCGACCTTTAATTTCAAGTTTCACTTTGTGGTATTCGATCTAGATATATATCATTTCAATATTGTTCATTATTATCATAGCATTGAATATATAGAAGGATAGAGTTGCAACTTGCAATTATCAATACGATGCAAAATGAACGTGATTCAACATATCCAATGAATGAATTAACACTAATATAATCATAAAATTTTAAAAAGAAAAATGCATTTTCGTGCATATTTTAAATGTATTCCTCCCGCTATACTATTTTCCATTACATTCTTCAATTTAATATGATGTGCTTGGGCAATTAGGCATTCTTAACGAGTATGTTAGATGCATGAAAATGTTGGATATTTATATAGTAAATGATTGAATATATTTATTCAAACATGTCTATTGAAAGCATAAATAATATTTTGGTGTTGTGGGGTTGAAAATATTATTTGTGTTTGGTAGGAATTTTATGATATGATTGATCAAGAATCTTGAAAAATTTTCCTAAGAGTAATATAATAGACATTGTAATATGTTCCGGAAGGATTTTGGGCAATTTTCTTGATTCCGAAGAGTTTGACCGAAAGGTCACTTTCCGAGAAGTTCAAATCAACTTCTCGTTAGTTTACTCTTCGGATGACTTCTCGGGAGTTTACTCTTCACAGTTACTCTTGAATGAAGATACCGAAAGGTTTTGGGAAAATCTTTCTGGGATAATAGGTTATCGTAATATTCTTCCAGAAGTTGTAACGGTGTATGTTCTCCCTAGTTGGCTAGCTGGCAAAGGACCACAATAAAGTACACAAGTCTAGATTGTCTTCAATGGTTCGGCTCAAATCAAAATCTATTAGATCAATTCAGTTGGAATTTTCACATTATATGATTATAATCAAAATATATTCAATTTGTCTGTTTGAAATATCACTAAATTCAACAATTTCAAAATCAACGGTGGCTATCCATTAAGCTAATTTGCCCATTACTAAATTTGCTCACAAAAGACGAGATTTTCTAGTCCCCTAGACCTCTACACGATAAGATAATGGAGAGATAAATCACAAAACAGCGACTCAACCGCTTATTAAATGGGAGGACTAGTGCTTAGTATCCACTAGAGCTGGTCAAGTGGAAATAGGCCGGCTAGGCCCCTATCAAGGGTCCTACAACATGGCCTAGCCTATATGTTTAAAACTTAGCCTATAGGACCACATGCCTACCTCTCTCTCTCTATATATATGTGTATGTATGTATGTATGTATGTATGTATTTATTAATTATTTCCCTTTTACTTAATATGTATGTTTTTATATTTACAAAATGAAACTCACTATATATATCAAACCCTAAAATCGAAATTCCAATTTTCAATTTTCACACTTTAACGTCTCCCTCAGTTTCCCTCATGTGGAGTAGCATACACATCCTTGCATACTACATACTACATAGTAGTGGTGGAGGTGGTGGAGTGAAACATTTCATTGATCGACAGTTGATTTTAAGTTTTTATCTTAGCTTTTAATTTTCTTTAAAAATTCAATTGAGCTTAAGGACGCTTAGCTTTTTGTTGCCACTACCTTTAAAGTGTATAATGTTTAGATATTAAATAAACTCCAAGCTTATTTAAAGCCTACAATAAAGTATTTTTAATGACTTACATATTAAACATGTCTTTAAAAAGGCTTTAGGCCAGACTAGGCTTATTGTTGGCTGGTGCTTGCAAAAAAAAGGCTTAGCTTACTGCTGGCTCAAGCCTCAAGTTCTCATAGCAGACCCATGCCTAATTTTCCAAAGCTCGACCTGGCCTAGCCTATTTTCATTCGTAGTGTCTACAAGGAACCCAATCCCACAATGCATGCGATAATTATCAGGGCTCGATTATGTGTTATACATTGTCCACGGTCTACCACCTCGAAATCAATTGGGTTGTTTGTGTGTGCGGTTGATTACCAAACTATTACAGTGAGTTATGTCAATTTTATTAAGGATGATTTAGCATAAACCCTAAATAAAATATTAATTAATATGGAGAAAATAAATAAACAGAAAAAATAATAATTTTTATGCATAAATCATAAAATTAAAGTGAAAACCACATGCATTTTTGGACGATGTGGAGTCAAATTTTACTTATGTATAGTTTTAGGTGTTATAAATGTACATTATAGACCTTAGGTTAGGAGCAGGTTTTGAAATGATTTTTATTGAGCTGGACTCTATGAGGGTGTTAGTGTCATTGTCTTCATCTTTGATTGTTATAGTGGAAGAGGAGTAATATATTTATGGCCATTCATAACCCCTCTATGGTATGGACCTTCATGACCATTCATTATAGGACAAAGACCCTTCATAGCCATTTGTTGTAGGATAGCGGTCTTATTCATGCAGAATTATGAAGATTTATGCCTTCAATTAGTCCATAATGACTAGCAATAATTACTAATCTATACTATATATAAAAACAATTTCCTCCTCCCAAATTTTCCCCCCAAAACTTAGGGGTATTTTGGTAAAATCATTTATTTTATTTATTTATTATTTTATTATTTTATTAATTATCCATCCTATAATATTATTATGGTAATATATGATAATGATAATATGATAATATGGTAATATTGTTAATATTAATGGGTGATGAGTGATTGGTGATATATAATTGATAATTGATAATATGGTATATGGTATTATTCTTAATATTAATATATTAATATATAATATATTAATATATACTAATATTAATTAATTAATTGGGGATGGGGGATTAGTGATATGATAATCTATATCTATATCTATATATCTATATATATTTATATAATTGACATGTAATTAACTATATTAGAATGAAAAAATTATATAATATTGTAGTAAAATTTTTACATGTCAATCATCTATATTTACATAAAATTAAAATTAATTATACTTTCCTTTTGAAAAATCTTCCATATTATGTTTATCCTCCACTATATAATGATGAGAAATGACTCTTCTCTCACAACGTACCAATATCTGTGCTCTCACTATTAGTTAGAGATCTATAATCTGTAATTCTACGAAGTCGAAGATCGAACTTTAACACGCGTAGAATTGTTATGGTATGCGGTATGATTTAATTTTTAGTTGATTCATTCTGCATGTTGGAGATCCTTATGGTGTAGTTTGCATTCCATAGAGTATTTTGTAGTACTGTGATTTAGTTTGATTTTAACAGCTCAATATACTTTATTTTTTGCTGATAAGGTTTCAAGTAGCTAGGCCAATTTTGCCATGGGCGTATCACGTATGTAAAATTACAATTTTCAGAGTGATTGTAGTAGAATTTGCAATCTTGATCTTCCCCATTTACGGATGCTTATGTAATTTGGTAAAAATGGTAGTTACTATACTTGAATAAATCCTCAATTATTCATTCCAATTGTTCGTTTTACAATTCCAATTCTTCATTTTATAAAAAATGGTGCATTGGAAGCTAAACATGGGCCATTGTATCATTGATTGTTGATTCCAATTATTATTAATCTTTATCATTAATTGCACAATACTAATTCACACTTATTAGTTAAAAAATGGTGATTACTATACTTCAATAAATGAAATAATAATATTAAATTTTGTAGCCTCGATTTAAAATCTATTATGTTAATATAATAATAATAATAATAATAATAATAATATAATACTCCGTAGTAATAATAATCTAAAATTCTTAATATAATTTTCCTAATAATAATAATAATAATAATAATATAATAATCCATAACTCTTAATATAAGTTCGTAACTAAATTTTCCTATTAAATCTGTTTATAAAGGTAATTATAAATATAGAATTGAGAAATTCCTATGATATTTTATTTAATTGATATTATTCCTAATATATTTTATCTAAAAGGCTTCCTTCCTTTTTTATAACATTGTTCCATATGTTAATCCGTTTAATATGCTAATCTATATAGGTAATTACCATATACTATTTACCATCTAAATGATCCGTGGTAATTACACTATATTTAACATCTAAATTTATTATGGTCATTAAACATAAAGATTTCATTCTTACGATAATTTTATATATTTTTACTTCAGATAAT
Organism: Ipomoea triloba; assembly: GCF_003576645.1. Lineage (NCBI taxonomy): Eukaryota > Viridiplantae > Streptophyta > Magnoliopsida > Solanales > Convolvulaceae > Ipomoea > Ipomoea triloba. Next base: position 21,785,836 of record NC_044927.1, read on the forward strand.
GTCAATTACCCGTGCATTTCATTTGATTACTTTTGAATAAAATCTTAAAAATTATGACAACTAATGAATTAATATTATTGTTCGTAATATAAATTTTATCAAATCAGTTAACGAAATTGATAATACACATATTACATCCATAATTAGAGGAGATTAACAAAATTATGATAATTTCAATTCACGTATTANTATTAATATTAATTAATTAATTGGTGATTGGTGATTAGTGATATGATAATCTATATCTATATCTATATATCTATATATATTTATATAATTGACATGTAATTAACTATATTAGAATGAAAAAATTATATAATATTGTAGTAAAATTTTTACATGTCAATCATCTATATTTACATAAAATTAAAATTAATTATACTTTCCTTTTGAAAAATCTTCCATATTATGTTTATCCTCCACTATATAATGATGAGAAATGACTCTTCTCTCACAACGTACCAATATCTGTGCTCTCACTATTAGTTAGAGATCTATAATCTGTAATTCTACGAAGTCGAAGATCGAACTTTAACACGCGTAGAATTGTTATGGTATGCGGTATGATTTAATTTTTAGTTGATTCATTCTGCATGTTGGAGATCCTTATGGTGTAGTTTGCATTCCATAGAGTATTTTGTAGTACTGTGATTTAGTTTGATTTTAACAGCTCAATATACTTTATTTTTTGCTGATAAGGTTTCAAGTAGCTAGGCCAATTTTGCCATGGGCGTATCACGTATGTAAAATTACAATTTTCAGAGTGATTGTAGTAGAATTTGCAATCTTGATCTTCCCCATTTACGGATGCTTATGTAATTTGGTAAAAATGGTAGTTACTATACTTGAATAAATCCTCAATTATTCATTCCAATTGTTCGTTTTACAATTCCAATTCTTCATTTTATAAAAAATGGTGCATTGGAAGCTAAACATGGGCCATTGTATCATTGATTGTTGATTCCAATTATTATTAATCTTTATCATTAATTGCACAATACTAATTCACACTTATTAGTTAAAAAATGGTGATTACTATACTTCAATAAATGAAATAATAATATTAAATTTTGTAGCCTCGATTTAAAATCTATTATGTTAATATAATAATAATAATAATAATAATAATAATATAATACTCCGTAGTAATAATAATCTAAAATTCTTAATATAATTTTCCTAATAATAATAATAATAATAATAATATAATAATCCATAACTCTTAATATAAGTTCGTAACTAAATTTTCCTATTAAATCTGTTTATAAAGGTAATTATAAATATAGAATTGAGAAATTCCTATGATATTTTATTTAATTGATATTATTCCTAATATATTTTATCTAAAAGGCTTCCTTCCTTTTTTATAACATTGTTCCATATGTTAATCCGTTTAATATGCTAATCTATATAGGTAATTACCATATACTATTTACCATCTAAATGATCCGTGGTAATTACACTATATTTAACATCTAAATTTATTATGGTCATTAAACATAAAGATTTCATTCTTACGATAATTTTATATATTTTTACTTCAGATAATGTCAATTACCCGTGCATTTCATTTGATTACTTTTGAATAAAATCTTAAAAATTATGACAACTAATGAATTAATATTATTGTTCGTAATATAAATTTTATCAAATCAGTTAACGAAATTGATAATACACATATTACATCCATTAGAGGAGATTAACAAAATTATGATAATTTCAATTCACGTATTATTATGCTAATTCACATATTATTACGTCCATACAATTATGTAAATTATTTCAATTCACAGATTATTACACATATAAAATTATGCTAATGGTTACTTTGGAATAAAATCTTAATAATTGTGGTCGTTGAGAAATTAGTTCAAACATTATACTTTTATTAAACGGTTTTTATACTTGCCGTAATTTTATCTAATCAATTAAAGAAATTAATGATACACATATTACGGACATAATTAAAGAAAATTAAACATACACATATATATTACGGATAAAATTAAAGAAAATTAAACATACACATATTGCGTCCATAATTAACGAAATTAAAATATAATTATTTTTTAATTATAATATATACTCCTTAATTACCATACTTATTCATAATACATGGACGTCATAATTAGCATAATATTAATCTATACTATATATAAAAACATAAGAATAGTAAAGGCATATTTTAAATTTTAAACAATAGTAAAGGTAAATTAAAAATAGAATGAAAATATTTCAATAATAATATTCTACNTTATTATTATTATTTAATTATTTTAATTAAAATTATTTAAAAAGTTTATTTTAAAATTAGTAACCACCATGTCATCACAATTGTAGGTAAACAGGTCAATTTGGACTNTTTGGACTCTTTTTTTTTTTTTGAAAACATGTCAATTTGTACTTAATTGCATGAGTTTATATAGTTCAGGAATCCAATTGCATTCTTTTTGAGTTCGATGGCCTAATTGCAGTTTTGTGTGTAATTCAGTGGTTTATTTGACCATTATTCCGAGAAAAATGATATTACTAATTGATTTAAAATATAAAAAGATCGTAATCTATATTCTATACTATATATAAAAGTAAAATTCTCCTATTTCATTCCCCGCCTAAACTTTTGTAGTCAATTAATGAAATATTTTATTGGTCAAATAATTAATAAAGCTTATTTGTTAAGAAAATGTAAAATAGAAATTAACTAATATCTATAAATTGATAATATGTATACTCACGTATCAACACTATTAATAAAAGTAAAATCATTTATCGGGAAAAGAAAAGGATATTACTAATTGACTGAAAATTATTTAAAAACTTGAATAGTTAATTATACTTTCCTTTTGAAAACTCTAAGTTATTTAAACTTTAAAAAAATTTAATTGAACATGGGTTGTTAGATTTTTATAATAATCAAAATTAATTCATTCAAATATGGAGGAGGAAGATAAAACTAAATGCAATATGGGGAAAATGAATATACTTAAAGTATAAAAGTATAATTACACATATATTAGTGTAATTGACTAATAATAATTGCCTAATAATTATTATGATAATTAAGTTAAGCATTGGTCGTTGAATTTATTTTTATAATAATTAAAATTAATTTATTTCTCATTTTCTCATATTTATTTTAGTAATAATATAATTATATAAGTCATAATATAATTATATAAGTCATATTACTTATAGATCTTTTTAAGATAATTTTAGACAAACAAGTCATATATTATTCAATTAATTGAGTAATATTTTGTTACTAATCTTATAATCAAATAAATGTACACGTTCAATATTAGAATTTTTTATAATTTCATCTTTATTTTTATTATCTCAATATATAATAAAAAAAAATTATTCACGCCCGGATAATTGGACAATTATTTGTTCTAATTCAAAGGAAAACATCAGAAAACATAATTGATCCAATCAATTTCATCAATTGCGCTATATAATATTCGATGTTATAATATATATAATTGTATATTGATCCAAATATTCTTTAAATATTATACGGGCGAAAATACTAGTAATATAATAATAATCCATAACTCTTAATATAAGTTTGTAACTAAATTTTCCTATTAAATCTGTTTATAAAGGTAATTATAAATATAGAATTGAGAAATTCCTATGATATTTTATTTAATTGATATTATTCCTAATATATTTTATCTAAAAGGCTTCCTTCCTTTTTTATAACATTGTTCCATATGTTAATCCGTTTAATATGCTAATCTATATAGGTAATTACCATATACTATTTACCATCTAAATAATCCGTGGTAATTACACTATATTTAACATCTAAATTTATTATGGTCATTAAACATAGAGATTTCATTCTTACGATAATTTTATATATTTTTACTTCAGATAATATCAATTACCCGTGCATTTCATTTGATTACTTTTGAATAAAATCTTAAAAATTACGACAACTAATGAATTAATATTATTGTTCGTAATATAAATTTTATCAAATCACTTAACGAAATTGATAATACACATATTACATCCATAATTAGAGGAGATTAACAAAATTATGATAATTATTTAAATTCACGTATTATTATGCTAATTCACATATTATTACGTCCATACAATTATGTAAATTATTTCAATTCACAGATTATTACACATATAAAATTATGCTAATGGTTATTTTGGAATAAAATCTTAATAATTATGGTCATTGAGAAATTAGTTCAAACATTATACTTTTATTAAACAGTTTTTTATACTTGCCGTAATTTTATCTAATCAATTAAAGAAATTAATGGTACGCATATTACGGACATAATTAAAGAAAATTAAACATACACATATATATTACGGATAAAATTAAAGAAAATTAAACATACACATATTACGTCCATAATTAAACGAAATTAAAATATACATTATTTTTTAATTATAATATATACTCCTTAATTACCATACTTATTCATAATACATGGACGTCATAATTAGCATAATATTAATCTATACTATATATAAAAACATAAGAATAGTAAAGGCATATTTTAAATTTTAAACAATAGTAAAGGTAAATTAAAAATAGAATGAAAATATTTCAATAATAATATTCTACATCATTAATTAAAAATAGAACAGAAATTAGGTAAAAATACCAGTGGATCTATTATTCTAATTGACTAATTAACTGAAAATAAAAAAAAATCGACTAAAAATGAATCTGATGTTACTAATTGATTGAATATATAAAAGGAAATGAATATTAATAATTGACTGTAAATAAAAAAAATATCCATAATTAACTAAAATGAAAAAGGAAATGGTCATATCATTGCAATTTAATTAAAAAAAAGGAAAACATTCTACATCATAAATAATAAAGTCATATTATAAACAATATTAAAGATAAATTAAAAAAGGAACGGAAATTAAAAATGAAACGGAAATATTTCAATAATAATATTGTACATCATCAATTAAAAATGGAACGAAAATTAGGTAAATATTACTACGTAATTCTTTTCATTTTTCCTAGATAAGGTTGCCTGATATTAATTTACACATAACAATCGGCAATAATAATTAAAAAAAATTAAAAAAAATAGAAGAACTGCCGGAGATGTCTGTTTTTTTTTTAAAAAAATTTTATTATTATTATTATTATTTAATTATTTTAATTAAAATTATTTAAAAAGTTTATTTTAAAATTAGTAACCACTATGTCATCACAATTGTAGGTAAACAAGTCAATTTGGACTTCTTTTTTTTTTTTTTTGAAAACATGTCAATTTGTACTTAATTGCATGAGTTTATATAGTTCAGGAATCCAATTGCATTCTTTTTGAGTTCGATGGCCTAATTGCAGTTTTGTGTGTAGTTCAGTGGTTTATTTGACCATTATTCCGAGAAAAATGATATTACTAATTGATTTAAAATATAAAAAGATCGTAATCTATATTCTATACTATATATAAAAGTAAAATCCTCATATTTCATTCCCCGCCTAAACTTTTGTAGTCAATTAATGAAATATTTTATTGATCAAATAATTAATAAAGCTTATTTGTTAAGAAAATGTAAAATAGAAATTAACTAATATCTATAAATTGATAATATGTATACTCACGTATCAACACTATTAATAAAAGTAAAATCATTTATCGGGAAAAGAAAAGGATATTACTAATTGATTGAAAATTATTTAAAAACTTTAATAGTTAATTATACTTTCCTTTTGAAAACTCTAAGTTATTTAAACTTTTTAAGATAATTTTAGACAAACAAGTCATATATTATTCAATTAATTGAGTAATATTTTTGTACTAATCTTATATTCAAATAAATGTACACGTTCAATATTAGAATTTTTTATAATTTCATCTTTATTTTTATTATCTCAATATATAATAAAAAAAATTTATCCACGCCCGGATAATTGGACAATTATTTGTTCTAATTCAAAGGAAAACATCAGAAAACATAATCAATCCAATAAATTTCATCAATTGCGCTATATAATATTCGATGTTATAATATATATAATTGTATATTGATCCAAATATTCTTTAAATATTATAACAAATCCATTCCGTGCAACGCACGGGCGAAAATACTAGTTTCACTATAATAATTCTTTCCATCACTAGTTTTTACCAGATTAATTTTGTGAGTTAAATTATTAATTCAGTTTCAAGTCATTGTCATTTTTGAACCGCTGGACCACTTATATATACCATCAAATTAAATCTACCCACTTTTAACAAATCTATCATTTATCAAATGAGATCAATGATACAAAAAAAAAAAAAAAAAAAAAAAAAAGAGGCTAAATGAGATAAACAAGTCAAATTGTTTGTAAATATACAAAGTAGAAATTGAAGCTCTAACTATAAAATCAAGGGCGGTTCCATGCTATCAATAAGTTTGAGATCATTGGCAGATAATATGAAATTAACGTGGCAAACATCGTGGCTAGCTGACAACAAAATCCAATAGTTAATTAACTAACAAACTGTACTGTTAAGTTGTTGAAACTTATCCTTAAACACATGATTTACAGATGAGACCCTGATGATGATGATGAGCAGTGGTCCAATTATTCCATTTTATCCTAACAGATAAATCATTGAAAATAAAAACATTATAATGAAAGCCAGGAAAAATAAGTGAAGGTCCCGCCAGATAACTCAAATGATCATTCAATCAATGTTACGTTTAGTCTTGCTTTCAACAGCAAATCGAGTGAGGTTTCAAACCCCGTCTTACTTAGAACTTGAAGAGTTATTGGTGGATTAATTTTGATCAATCAAAAGTGTATAGACGATGAAAAATTTTTGAAATCACTTAAATAACTCGAGATTTACCTCCTTCAGAAGTTTTCGAGCAAATTTATAGAATACAAGACGATGTTTATTTGTTACGTTAACGTTGTGAGATGGGAGGGTGATGAGCTCCGATCCAGCTGGTCGGGTGGTGGAGGGGCAATCACTCCATCAAACCCTCCAAATACGCAAACACACAACACACCAATCAAACATTATTTCAACAATGAATCATTATATTCTTACGTTCTTATAATTATGTATACCACCAAAATTGTGGGTCTTTTGTGCCTTGGCCTCGCTAGACACTCCTTTCCAATCTCGAGATATATGTTGTAGGGGTTTTATCATAGCCTCTAATGAATTCCCATGCACTGTGCATGAATGATCCACTTTCTTCTTTATTCTATGGTGTATACTTAATAATTGTGCAATACAATCACAATATGTTATCTTGCCAATTCACAATTTGTCTAGCTAGAGAATGCCGATGACAAATGAATGAATGATAATAAATTAAAACGTGCACCAATACGATATTTTTGTGTTGATAGAATTATAGAGTAACCAAACTCATTCGTTAACTTGAATAATAAGGCTATAGTCTAAAACTCATCATAATTAGCTTTTTGGTAGACCTGACTAACCTCGATAGGTAGGTCGGCCAATTTGCATAGGCCTATAATAAAGATAATTGGTTAATGATGACTAGGTTGGGAAGATGCTGGATCATAGGCTCCCATTGTTTTCTGACATACTAACGCTTCACCTACTTGATTGACCTTCACTCCCGATCAGAGGATACCATGTATGTTAGTCCATTTGTAAGATGTTATCATGATGACATATGCAATTTGAATCTAGTATAAATAGCTCTCCAGTCCTACATTTTGATTCATCTCACATCTAATTCTATTGACTTGCTTGTATCATTTACATTCATATATTTATTCGACTGGAATTGTCAAGTGTTGCAGTTTCGATCTCTTGGTCTCACTAGCTTGCACTTGAGCTTTACAACCTATTTTGTACTCAAATTCAGTAATAAAAGTCCACTCCACTCTCTAAACATATTGTAAACACATATCTTATTTTGGTCTAATTTGCACTATCATTGCACATGTAATGTCACTTCCATATTATTATAAATATATGCTATAACATGTGTCATGCATGGGTTGTTACATATAATGAATTACTCGAATAATCATAATTCATAATCATAAATCATAATTACTAACTTTAATCATAAATTTTGTCAAAGGGGACACATAATTTGGAAATGGGTTACCCTTGAAACCCTACCCTAATCCATCCCATGGCCATGCCCCATGCTCTTTGGTTGGTTGGCCGGGGCTCATTAGTCACACCCTTCACCAACATCTACTTTTCCAACTTCATATCCTTAATCTTTCCTTGAATTATATTGGCCTTTCATCCAAAACTTGGACACGTCTCTCTCCCTTTTGGGGTTTTCTTTTTCATTATTTTATGTACTAGTATATAATTACAATATAATATGTTATGAGTTAAATTTATGATTATAAAGAATTAAAAATTAAAGAAAATTGAGGCATGTGGGTACTTTCTAAGACTTGATAAGAGGTGAAAAAAGAGATGTATGTAGACAAAGTGGTGGTAAAATCTCACAAGAAGAAGGTCATTTACAGGGCGTCTCGTTGAGACGAGAGAATTAGGAAGGAAAAAAATTGTAATTCGGTACGGTGGAATTGAAATTACACTGTTTGGTATGTAGGAATAGGGTACAAGAAATTGAAAGGTAAAAAACGACAAAATGACTAAAATGTCCTTATTTTGGAGCGTTTTTTTAAGATTCCATCTTGAATCGGATATGATTGAAACTTGTCAACGGCAAGTAAGAAAGCAATGGAATTGAAGTTGAGCTAAGGCATGTGTTGGGGGAACAAAATATGGCTTGCTGATTTTATTGACAAGTTTTCCCCACAACTAGGGCAGGGTATGCAAGTGCTCAGTGACCCTGCTTTGCTCTTAGAGGTTTTGTTGGATTGATCATTGATGATAATAAATAGGGTATTATTTCTAGTGCCAGAGAGGTTCCTATCATAGATGGTTAGTTTTGTTTTTGGGTCACCCCTTCTTTTGATTTCAGAAAAAAAAATTCATTTATTTTCTTTAACATTATTTTAATATTTTTTTTATTTTAAATTTTGTATCTAATATTACTTTTGATGTAGTTTCTAAATATATAAAATTTATATATTAATACTAAATTAAATATTAAAAAAAATGTTTAAATAACTTTAATCAAATCTTGTTAACGACACATAAAATGAGTCAGAGTAATAATAATGTAACTAAAGATCCCTATATATATATATATATATATATATATATATATATATATATATAACACAAAGTTACAACCATTTTCTTATAAGAAGAGAGGAATTGCATCAAAAGGTGTGGGGTTTAGTGGATGAAGAATATTTATTGAGTTTTCCTCGTCACCATTTTCTAGCTTATTGCTTTGAAAATATCTCTGCGCTTAATCAGAATATGCTTTTTAATTTGTACTACTCTCAAGCTAATCAATTATACAGAAGTGATGAAGATTCATTTTGCAGAGTATACAAGGGTAGAAATTGAAGATTAATCGGACGATTTGTGATTTACCTCCTCTAGCGTCTTTAGACATGAATTTTGTAAACTTAGATTAGTCTAACATAAGTGAAAAACTTAATGTATTAAAAAAAGGAAGCTAAGAAAAATCAATGAGAATCAACTATGACATTTAAACTTTTAAAAGATCAAAAAATTGAAAAACATCAACTTTTGGTGGGAAGAAATATGGTAAACTAACAATAACAAAGTAAATACGTTAAGGTGCATAGATTGAAAACCTATAACATAACCCTTGTTTTGCAATTAGCGATAACGGATAATAGATAAACAAGCTAAATGTTTTGACTAGCTTATAAAAATGTGTTTGATAAAAATTACTCGCAATTATTTATTATCATCAATTTCTTCAATTCATATATATGATACAAATGATGACGTAGAATTATCTTGCCAACTTTTTTGTTTCTTTTCCAGAAGATGTGATGATAACTTGATATAAGGGGAATGATATATATTTGATCAGAAGTATTTTTTTTGGATGATGACAAAAACTACAATTGCAATCACTACTTGAGAGTACATATTGAAATTTAATTTTTGTATAATAATTCATAGAAATTATATTCTTGTGTAATAGCTTGCAAATTACACGGAAGAAGTAAACTGCATTAGAAAGACCTTGTATAATGATTTCAATTATTGATTAAAATTGAATTTGTGATTTTTCTGATACGATAATTATGATATCTCAAGTATTGATCTTACTAGCAAGGATCCAAAATTATGTACGTAGGACTTTTAATAAAGAGTTAGGCAGTATATACTAATTAGGCAGGCTGATGGTCAGCTACATTTAAAGAGGGTATTAACATTTCCCTTGCTTGCACTCAAAATGTATTGAAAATAATGGTCTGCCCATTGACAAGTTGCAACCTAATATTATATTGGATGGTCCCCTTTAATTTACTCTATCTCTCAATATAATTGTGACAGAAACTGCATTTATATATAATACTTTGGTTGGTAGAGCATAGAGGCATGAAGGTAAAGTTCAACAATTTGTTGCTCTACAGTGGTAAGTTAACACTAAAGGGAACATTTGGTTCAAATTTCAGAATCGAAATTGTAATTGGAATCAAATACTTGTAATTGTAATAGGCTTTAGTAGAATATAAGTTGTTTGGTAGTAAATAAAAATTGAAATCAAAGCAAATAAATTAAATAAATATGTATAATTATAATATATATATATATATATATATATGTATGTATATATGTTTATGTGCATATATATTAATTGCAGTTGCATATTGAATGCACAGAAGTACAATGACATTTTTATTTATTTATTACTTTTAAATTTCTTCCTCGTTTTTTAATCTATTGTTCAAAAGTAGGGAATGAGAAAGGTAATGTGTTTTATACTTAAGGAATTTGAATCCAATCCAATAGTAAGATAATTAAAATAGGCAATAAACAAATATAGTAATGTGTATTAAATCCGATACGTAGAATACAAAAGTCTCCAACCAAATGCAACTTAAGCCACTAAGAAATATAATTGTGTATTCATTACTAACTGTAATTTTTGGCATAATGATAGACGCTCCGTCTTTTACATTTTAAAATTAATTAAAGTTGCGTTCATCCATTAGTGACTTAGTGTTAACCTTGCACACAAAAAGCGAAATTTCTAGAACCCCACACTCTGACCTGACAGGATTTATGAATGTGGTAATAAATTACTCTGACTTAGTGATCTATTTGGTGGGAAGACCAGTGCATAGTGTCCACCAGAAGCCCACCAAGCTTAGTAATATATATTTGATACATGTATTGCATCTAGATTAGTAGTTGAATAGTCAATTCGATACTAGTGAAATCTTCTGCCATCTTAAAGTAATATTTGTATATATCTTGTAAATATAGCAAGAGCGGATTTGCTCCATTAGACATGTTCACTAAATCACAAACTTTTGTACATACTTTCGTGACCCACTACTACCCTTCACACATTAGCTTAATCTGTATGATTTGGTGGCATCTGTTATTCCTTAATCTGCAGATAGCAAACAGAAATTATATATATTTTTAACTAGGATAGAGAGATCAGAAGTTGATTATGATCATATCCTATCCGATCCGATCACAAACTGATTATTATGACTAATTATAATTACTTTGATTATAAGTTTTAAAATTATATTAAGATTCTAAAATATCTTTATAGTTTAATTGTCTCGCCAGAATAGCACCAACAGGATCTATCTGCAGACTGCAATTCTGCACCGGCAAATTCAGAAAACACAATTTCCCATATATTGCATGCGACACAATTAATGTATTGATTTGGATCTAATTTTAATTTAATATATAGATCTTCTATAATATAATATAATATTATTTTGTCACATAACAATGTTACGTTTTATTCCTCATTTCATTTTCTAATATAGCTGTAATATTTATTAATTATTGTACATGAATTGATTGATCCTACTCATACGTCGCCTACTCAAATTTTTTTATGTAATCTTATCAATGGTCACCACATCAGAAAGTAAAATTGAGCGAGTAGAAATTGGTAGTAGATATAGATCATGTTTAGTAAATGGTTGTTAGTTGATTGGGTTATAGGATATAACTAGTTGATAACGTTAGCTTATTGTAGAAAGCGTTTGATAAATTGGTTGTTAGGTGATAGCTGTTTGATATAATTATTTTTCTCAAAAAGTTAATTGAAAAAAGTTGTTTTGAATAGCTTTTTGAATTTTAACATTTTAGAGTTAGAAAAAATTGATTAACTAAACACTTATATTAATTTTTTTTAATTAAGTCAAATAACTAATAGTGGTCAAATAAGTCAAAATTAATTAATAGACTAACTATTTTAAGTAAACATGATCATACTAGAAATTGTAGTAATTATGTTTGGTAAATTGATAGAATATTATATTGTTGTTGATGGAATATGTTGATTAAAACGCGAAAATCCACAGTGTCATTGTCGCGTGGGGCAACGTTGGAAAGTAAAAAAAGACGATGAAAGAGTGGGTAACGTGATCTAATCAAAGATTTACTGTTCAATCTCATCCACGATGTTACATTTCCTCCTACAACGACAATACATACACACTGTCCACGTCTCTGCCTTTCAATGTCCAATTTCAATAATATTATGTATAATCTCACTTTTAATTTATTTATTTTTATTTACGCAATTTATTTTAATATATTTCGTATTAAAGAAAAAATGAATTACGATTTCTAGATAATAAGAGAAATTCGTAGTTATTGCTCTAGTATGTGGTAAATAAATTACGTGTAATAATTAATGAATTGAACTACATAGAAGAAATAAATCATATTAGAAAGACCTTGTGCGGCAAGCTCGATAAAAAAAAAAGTGTGGACAATTTTTTTTTGAAAATAAAAAGTGTTGACCATAATTAAACTTGTAACTTTGAGATATAATGAATTACTCAAGTTTGACTCTGGTGAAAATTGTCTATTACATTTTTTATTTGAGTTGATCAGTTATAAACAACTTGAGCTTATTTAGTTCCTTGTGTTCTACAAGACGGATTTCACCCGATACGCATCGATAGAGACTGCGAACTTTCCCGTAAAATTACGAATTTTTAAAAATTTGATATATGAACTAGCATGGACTAAAACGAGTCGTTATTACATTGACCATGATCCACATAACTGTGCCACAAAAAAAATACATTATTTAAGTATTGAAAATATATAATCTACATTTAGTACACAAATAATGTACTTTTATTGTATTAAAATGTATTTTTTTTATGGTCCATACATGACAAATTATTATGTAAACTATAAAAAAAGTACATTATTTTTTTTAAATTAAAAATACATTATTTGTGTACTAAATATACGTTATACAAAATAATGTATTTTTTTAATATAAAGTACATTTTAAATATATTAAAAATATATTATTTGTATAATGAAGACACATTATTTTATAATATTTAAATATATTAAAAATATATTATTTGTATAATGAAGGCACATTATTTTATAATATACAAAATAATGTACTTTATATATACAAATAATATACTTTTTTTTTTTATTTATGAATCCACAGTTCTATGTATCTTGATACGCATAATAATGCTCCAACTCTCATAACGTGTCATAATTTTTTGGAGTAAAATCTTGACATATAAAGAGAATTTTACTTATCATTTTCCTTCTTTTCTCAAATCTCAAGCCCTTTCCTGTCTTTTCGCACCCTTCCTTCCCCCTATATAATCCTTTCTTCCATTCCCACCTCTCTCCCCTAGCTCTCTGCTTTGCTTTCCCCCCCCCCTCACAACACTCTCCGATCGGAGAATTTTCGTTTCACGGCGACAATATGGGATTTCCGGTCGGTTATACTGATCTTTTCCTCCCCAAGCTACTGGTTCACGTCCTCACCCTTCTAGGCTTCCTCCGGAGATTCATCACCGCGATTTTCGGCTTTCTCGGCCTCGGCGAGTTCCTGGAACCGGAAATGTCGTTTCCGGCCCGGGAGGAATCGGCGGCGTCGGAGCTCCACTCGGTGTCGGCGGCGCTGATCCGGGAGCTGCTGCCGGTGGTGAAGTTCTCGGAGCTGGTGGAGGCGCCCGAGAGCTGCGCGGTGTGCTTGTACGAATTCGACGGTGAGGATGAGATCCGACGGCTGACGAATTGCCGCCATATCTTCCACCGTAACTGCCTGGACCGGTGGATGGACCACGATCAGAAAACGTGCCCGCTGTGCCGGACGCCGTTCATACCGGAAGATATGCAGGAGAGCTTCAATGAGAGACTGTGGCTGGCCTCCGGGATTTCCGATTTCTACGGCGATTATCCGACGGTTGCCGCCGGTTTGTAGTGCCCGCAATTTACTCGTCTTTTTTTTTTCCTTTTTTATAATATATATATTTTCTTTTATTAAAATAATGTACAGAATATATATATATATATATAACGGGAAAAAGAAAGAATGTAGAATTGTAGAGTTGTAGTTGTAAATTTTGGAAATATGCTAATGAAATTCACAATTACTTTTTTTTTTACTGGTTTTTTTGTTAGTAGTTTAGTACTATTGACTCTTTTATACATACTTTCTCCTACTGAAGTACAAACTGTCAATATTTCTCGTTGAGGTTTGGACTTGAGACTTCTTCTCTCATTTGAGAAGCAACCTGTCTTTTTTTTTTTCTTTTTGGAGCTGTAATAATCAATTATACTGTGTTTCTGTAATTATAAAAGTTTGCGTTCTGGGGCCTATTTGTGAACCTGAGAAATTATGATTATATGATTTTGAAAAAAAAAATAGATTTTTTATTGAAAATAAATCTAATAATAATACGGAATTTTTACATGTGTGCTCACATCCGAAGTATATTTTGTTTAGTACTACTGACCAGTTACAATGTAATATATGTTCATAATTATTTTTTCAACTTATTAAAGTACAAAGAGTCAATACCGCTCCTATTGTCCCTATTGGGCTCGAACCCATGGATTGTTGGGGTGTGTTTGGTTCGCACATGGGAATCGAAATCGAAATGGGTATCAAATAATTGGTAATAGTAATGAGTTTTGGTGAAAGTATTTTGTATGTTTGGTAGTAGGGTGGAATGGAAATGTGATTATTAATAGTTGGAGAAGCGGAGCAGGAAGGGAAATGAAACTCTTATTTTATTAAGGAAAGAGTTTTGCAATTAATGGGGTAATCAAAACTCATAGTAGTGTTCTAAAAATATGTCAACCAAACACTTACAATGACTTTGATACTCATTCCTGATAGTTAAACCTGTCAACCAAACACACCCTTAGTATATATATGTTTTAATATTTTTTTTATAATTCAGAAATCATAGTATTTTAATTTTATCATTTATATATTGATGTAATAATTATTTTGTAGTGTGAAACTATGAATTGGAAATTTTTATTTATAAATTTTAAGAAGTTTTAAAATTTACTAAAATATTTCATAAAAAATTCAATTCATTTAATTCTGAAATATGACGTTCAGCTCGATTAATGGTTAAGTCATGTTACAAATTTGGTTAATTTGGCTCGGTTATTAACCATGATTAATTTGGTTCGATGCATAAAACACATTTAGCTTCTGATGTGGTACTTTTTAGCTAGTGAAATGTAATATTTCTTATAAGTTCATAGAAATGTATTATACTTTATCTAAAACATATTACATGTTTAACGTGAGACAATCACACACATGAAGGTCACAAGAGTCTTAATCCGATTAGGTTCTAAATTAAAACAACTTTTGGAGTACATAAGGTTTTGAACAATTTTCAAAATAATTTAGGTAGCGGAAAATCAAATAAATAAATAAAGATCATAAAAGTCTAAGTCAATTCTATGATTTTTCTCTACTGTTGTTTGTAATAGATAGACATTTCTAAACGTCTTATCAGTTATCACAGTCTCAAAAGATGTAATGTTTTATCCCAAAGAATCAAACTTATTTCAACAAAATCAAAAGTAATTGGTTATGTGGCTAATTTTGAACAATTCTAGAATAGGTTTGGGACATTGTTAGCAGGTTTATGTTGTTTATTGAATAGGTGTCAATGAGTCATTGCTGGCTGGCATTCCTATATCTACCTGGAAAATGATTATATTATTTTGTAAATAATTATTTTAAAATATTATTTTGTGTGTAATCTCTCGAGTAAATAGATAAATTTTCTATATTTATATATCAAAATAGCTAATATTTTTTTTTTTTGAAAACTCAAAATAGCTAATATTGTAGTGAAGAATATGATGAATAATTTCTAGTTATTAGAGAGTTGGACAAAACGGACACTTATTTTTTGTATTTGATGTCATCAATTAAAGATAAAGTGAAGAAAAAAAAAGAAGAAGAAATATGCCAAAGACCTTGTGGTCTAGTGGCACCCAGTTGCACCCCACACATGGACTCTTTGTGCTTCATTGGGTTGAAAAGTTAACAAGATTGGCCTGGCAAACACGCACGAGCGGTGAGCAACAATGTGACCTCTCTGGGGTACAGTCTCAAAAATAGAAATAGACAGGACAAACAGGGCTAGCACAAAAAATCTGTTCACTTTGAATATAATACACATATTATCGCTATCGAGTTTTAAACATTGATTATTTCCTCTAAATATTGTACTTACTAAACTAGTGAGTTAAGTCCGTGCATGACTTTCAATTTTCTGCTATTTGTTGTGTCCCTCCCCTCTTGATGTTCGTGTCCTCTGTCTCCTCCCTTCAATTCATTTGCCATGTTTTATATATTCCATGCTATATGGTAGTATAGTACCCAATACTTATATTGACTTGGCATTCGATTCATTTTCTGATCTACATCAAATTACATCACCTTTTTAGTCTAGTGTTAGGTTATCAAACTTTATTTATTAGATCAGACTTTTCAAATTCAATATATTAACCTAAGAAATATTTCAGGACTAAATAACACAATCAAGATTAAAATTATACCTTGTGATGATACTATCCTATAAGGTATTTAATTAGCTTTTAGTTGAGTGAGTCACAAAAGAACAAAATAGGCATTGAACCATTGCTAAAAGACAAAAGAGATGATCGTCATAACTCTCTCTAAAATTTTAATTTTAAGAAGGATAATAAACTAACTATTTTATATAGTACTTAGCATGTTTCAATTGTGCAGATCAACTCTAACATACCTCATTAACATGTATAAATGTAACGACTGATCACTTGATAGGGAATTCGACTTTCAGTAGTAATGCATATATTCTACTCCCAAGTAATTCTAATTAAATGATTTGGAGTTCTTGTTCTTAGTCTAACATATAGTTAGTCACCTAAAATCATATATATTATTCTTTTGAATCAATACCCATATATCCAACATTCAAATCACTCATTTCATCTCATAAAAATAATTCTAGTGATGTGTCGCATCTGCTTTTAGAAGTCCAAACATAACAGTGATAACACTAAAGTTTTTGCATTTTGCATAGGTGTTATGTTATTTCCATAAGTTAATTGTACAATCTCGTTTTAAACTATGAGTTAAAGACTACTTTAGGTATATACTTAAAAAATTAAACGAATATCACTTGGTAACAATTAAGAATTATATTATTATTATTATTATTATTATTATTATTATTATTATTATTATTATTATTTATTTGAGCACTCGTGCGATCTTAAATGTATTTTAGGAGCCAAAAAAAGAAAGAATAGGTGCTCAACGCGTAATGAAGCTTGTTTTACGTGGACAACTTTCGGCGGTGCCAAGTGGATCACTACAATGTTTATTCGTGTACATTTGAATCCCAAAAAGAAAAAAAAAAAAAAAAAATACAAGAATACTTGGACACAAAATTCATTCTTTAAGTGAAGGATAATGGAAGTATGGAACTAAATAAGTTTAGTAGACAAATACCTTTGGCAGGTAGTGATTATTTCATATGAGAGGTTATGAGATCGACAAGTCATATTATAATGTAATAGAGTTAGTAGTACTTAAAAAAAAATTTAGTAAAAATGTTTTTTTTTTCTATCACAAAACCTGATAGTGGATATATAAATGGTCTATTATCTATCGAGTTCCGGCCGAGTCGAGTACAAATAAAATAAATTTTAGACTCTTGACATATAAAAAGAGAACTTTATTTATATTGGTGATCCTAAAAATATCATGATGATATATTATTAATGGGCTAATATGGTATCTTTCAATTGGACACTTAAGATAATCATATTATGCGTAGATTGTTGATGTGATGATTGGTGAAGTGACAGCGAAATTGACAACTTTTAGTGGTGGTGCCAAACCTTCGTGCCTAGTTTTCCATGCCAATTAGGCATATTCAGGAAAAAGTCCATGGGGTTAGTAGTCAAATTATTAAGTCAGTAAGATTGTACGAGTTGAGTTTCACACTTTTTATAGTGCAAGAATTAAATTAATTGATAATTAAATTGATGTTTTAATTAAAAGTATGTAATATATCGGTATCATTCAATTACGAAGTTTTAGACAATATAGTGACATTTACCAAAAAAAAATATAGTGACATTTAAACCAATATGAAGTGCGTCTTCTAGAAATCTATATAACGGAGTAGGTTTTACTTTAATTCGTTCTTGTATGCGGGTGTGTATTTTGGACTATTCTTTTGCTTACTTGCTCAGATCAATTTTTGTTTTTAGATGCTTAATTTTCAACGTAGAAATTGTCAAATTGAGGTCCAATCCAGAGTGGCGTCATTGTATCAGTTTTAATTTAATAATCCCAACCATAGCTATCAATACAAGCGTGTGCGTATTGTTATGGATTTGTGGCATTCAAATTTTGTCTTCATTCTTGGATGGTTAAGCCGCCCAAGGACACCCCATGCCAATCACAACTTTATCAATTTAATATCAATTGAAATTCTCCTTTTTTTTCTTTTTCTTTTTTTGAAAAATCTGCGCCCACTATTGTAATCTTTAGTCGACAATCTATCATAAAGGTGGTATAGCTTAGGTTATGACTATAACTGATCGGCTTAAATCAAGAAAGCCAAAAACAACTTCAAGAAGTTAAACTTAAAACCTTATAGTTAGTACTTACAAAGATCAAACAAGACACTTTCAAGAGAACATAAGTACAGCCAAGGACCTTGTGATCCAGTGGCATCAAACCATTCCCTTTATACGGGAGGTGGTGGGTTCGAGCCTGTGCTTCAATAGGTTGTGAAAGTAGTTATGAACAGATACTGCATTGTAATAAAGTTAGTAGTATTCAAAAAAAAAAAAAAAGAGTACACTTTCATCTTTTCGGAGTTAAAGGCCAATGTCTATGTAGATTGGTTAGTTATTTTCACGATCACTTATTCACTTTATACCTAAGCTATGGATTTAGGATTGTCCTTTAAAAGATTTGACCTGATTATTTTTATTGATATCATTGAAGTTTATTACCCCACGCTTTATATAATTCTTATTTGATTATTTTATTCTTCCTCTTGTATTAAAACAAATTATTATTAAGAAAAAAATTGCATTTTCGTCCAAGTTATAAAGTAATTATAGAATTTGCTCATGAGTGTTCGTCATATTCACTTTTTGCCCTAAGTTATTATTACCGTTGCACTTTTGTCTCTTTACTAATAAAACATTAGAGGTGAAATTTGCAATTTTAATATAACTCATGGACAAAAAGCAAGCGGACGAAAAATGTACGCTAATGATAATTTAAGGACGAATGGTGAGCATTACCAACTCTTAAAGACAATTATACAATTACCC
>NC_044927.1:21805560-21823351 GCF_003576645.1 Ipomoea triloba
AAAAAAAAAAAAAAAAAGTACAAGAATACTTGGACACAAAATTCATTCTTTAAGTGAAGGATAATGGAAGTATGGAACTAAATAAGTTTAGTAGACAAATACCTTTGGCAGGTAGTGATTATTTCATATGAGAGGTTATGAGATCGACAAGTCATATTATAATGTAATAGAGTTAGTAGTACTTAAAAAAAAATTTAGTAAAAATGTTTTTTTTTTCTATCACAAAACCTGATAGTGGATATATAAATGGTCTATTATCTATCGAGTTCCGGCCGAGTCGAGTACAAATAAAATAAATTTTAGACTCTTGACATATAAAAAGAGAACTTTATTTATATTGGTGATCCTAAAAATATCATGATGATATATTATTAATGGGCTAATATGGTATCTTTCAATTGGACACTTAAGATAATCATATTATGCGTAGATTGTTGATGTGATGATTGGTGAAGTGACAGCGAAATTGACAACTTTTAGTGGTGGTGCCAAACCTTCGTGCCTAGTTTTCCATGCCAATTAGGCATATTCAGGAAAAAGTCCATGGGGTTAGTAGTCAAATTATTAAGTCAGTAAGATTGTACGAGTTGAGTTTCACACTTTTTATAGTGCAAGAATTAAATTAATTGATAATTAAATTGATGTTTTAATTAAAAGTATGTAATATATCGGTATCATTCAATTACGAAGTTTTAGACAATATAGTGACATTTACCAAAAAAAAATATAGTGACATTTAAACCAATATGAAGTGCGTCTTCTAGAAATCTATATAACGGAGTAGGTTTTACTTTAATTCGTTCTTGTATGCGGGTGTGTATTTTGGACTATTCTTTTGCTTACTTGCTCAGATCAATTTTTGTTTTTAGATGCTTAATTTTCAACGTAGAAATTGTCAAATTGAGGTCCAATCCAGAGTGGCGTCATTGTATCAGTTTTAATTTAATAATCCCAACCATAGCTATCAATACAAGCGTGTGCGTATTGTTATGGATTTGTGGCATTCAAATTTTGTCTTCATTCTTGGATGGTTAAGCCGCCCAAGGACACCCCATGCCAATCACAACTTTATCAATTTAATATCAATTGAAATTCTCCTTTTTTTTCTTTTTCTTTTTTTGAAAAATCTGCGCCCACTATTGTAATCTTTAGTCGACAATCTATCATAAAGGTGGTATAGCTTAGGTTATGACTATAACTGATCGGCTTAAATCAAGAAAGCCAAAAACAACTTCAAGAAGTTAAACTTAAAACCTTATAGTTAGTACTTACAAAGATCAAACAAGACACTTTCAAGAGAACATAAGTACAGCCAAGGACCTTGTGATCCAGTGGCATCAAACCATTCCCTTTATACGGGAGGTGGTGGGTTCGAGCCTGTGCTTCAATAGGTTGTGAAAGTAGTTATGAACAGATACTGCATTGTAATAAAGTTAGTAGTATTCAAAAAAAAAAAAAAAGAGTACACTTTCATCTTTTCGGAGTTAAAGGCCAATGTCTATGTAGATTGGTTAGTTATTTTCACGATCACTTATTCACTTTATACCTAAGCTATGGATTTAGGATTGTCCTTTAAAAGATTTGACCTGATTATTTTTATTGATATCATTGAAGTTTATTACCCCACGCTTTATATAATTCTTATTTGATTATTTTATTCTTCCTCTTGTATTAAAACAAATTATTATTAAGAAAAATTGCATTTTTCGTCCAAGTTATAAAGTAATTATAGAATTTGCTCATGAGTGTTCGTCATATTCACTTTTTGCCCCTAAGTTATTATTACCGTTGCACTTTTTGTCTCTTTACTAATAAAACATTAGAGGTGAAATTTGCAATTTTAATATAACTCATGGACAAAAAGCAAGCGGACGAAAAATGTACGCTAATGATAATTTAAGGACGAATGGTGAGCATTACCAACTCTTAAAGACAAATTATACAATTACCCTATAACTTAAGGACGAAAAGTATATTTTTTCCTTATTATTATATAACTGCAGTATCAGTTATGATCATGGTCCACAATGCATTGTGGACCATGGTCCACGATATAATTTGCCAAACTTTCTTAGTTCAATTTTGGATTCAAGTAGTCTCCACTCTCCTGGCCAATTTTTTTTTATTTTCGGATTTCGTATACGAGTAAACGTATTCTTAAACAAATTGTTAGTCACATTTCACATCCCAAAAATAAATTGTGAGCTAATCATTTGAACACTTTCATTTACGAGAAAATCAGCAACAATGAGACAATAAAATTTACCTTAGAACCGACTCAAATCAAGAACACCAATAAACAACTCCCGTGAAAAGTCAAATTTAATACCTTATAATTATCAAACCAAGTGTTCAACCAACTCAATTAGCTTGTCATATTCTGAACCTAATCATTTAAACTAATACTGTAATTCATTGACGTAGTTAACTTGTAGTTGATTACGATTTGACAAATGGAGCCCTAATATTGCTTCCATTAAAAAAGCCTACAAACACCAAAAGAAGCAAACATTTCTAACAATGACCAACTCAACGAACTGAATTATGGCCATTACCACATACTGCATACCAACATATCACAACCATAGCCTATTCTGCTACTATATTTCAAGCTGCTATGGTTTGTGCTTACTCTAGGGATCACAATATCAGATACATCTAGTTTCTCACTTAAACTAAGACATACAGAATAATGGTTAGAGATATAGAATATCAGATAACCTAGTTACTCATTTAAACTAAGACATACAGAGTAATGGTTAGAGATAATACACATCCGTGGGTACTCTCGAGCCTCAACCAAAGCGTTTCTTGAATAAGTGGTGTCTCTTGGATGGATCTTTCGGCTTGCTCTTCTGCACATGCCCTCCGGGCCCTTTTTTCCCAGCACTGCAATAAATCAGGAAACACATGAACCGTCACAAGTCAAATCATAACAGAGAATATGAGCAACAAGATTTCATTCAAATATTACCAAGTTCTTCTCCCTGCTTAAATAAATTCAGCACTTTTATAGCTGTATTACTTTAGGGCAAGTGTGCAACAAACTTTTATGTTCATTATTTAAGAAATTTGATCAAAGGCGTTGAACTCTTAGGAACCAATACCATATAATGGTGAAACATACTTCATCCAGTAATAAATAAAAGTTGAAGCTATAGAGGTGAAAAAGTAACCATACTTGTATTCCATATAAACCATTCCGTTTGCTCCTGACATTGCACTCATAGAACCCATAGAGCGACGAGCCTTCTGAAGGGCTATATCATCTGCATCTTCTTCCAGTTGCTCCAAGCCAACTGCATCATCGCCTGCACTTAGTACCTATTGAAAGCAATTAAGGTGAGACTATCTTGTCACAATGCCAAAAAAATTAAAAATTAAAAAATTAAAACAGATACATTAAAAGGTAAAAGAAATACCTTTCCTAGAAGTGCAAGCTGGTCATCAAGATGATGGTAACTCAACTCAGGTCCTGAATCAGGAGGTGGCAAGTTTGTGATAACCTGCAACAAGGGAAAAAAGTGTTACACTAGATAAATAATGCAAATTTCCTTCTACTCTCAGTGCCATGCTCTGGTAAACACCATTATTAAACCAAGAAATCCCATTACAAACTGGAGAGGCAGATCATAATCACATGCATCTTCATGATAAATAGTAACAACTAATAATGTAATATGCCAAGCCTTGAACACAACTGTGAGTCAAAACAGTTACCTTGAAGCTATACCCTTGATCAATCAGGAACTGTTGTCTTTTAGTTGAATAATACATTTCCTGAATTATAATGGGAATCTTGAGTCATAACATTAATTCTAATTCAGAACTTTGTCTTTTTTTCTTTTTTTCTTTTTTTTTTTCAAAGCAATGAACATATCAAAATAAAGGAAATAATTGTGCACCTGTGTATCTGTCGATACAAGAGAGTAAAAGAAAGCATTATATTCCTCTTTACCTCCAGCCATTCTATCTTGATGGCGCCCCTGTCAAATGAGCAAAAGTCTTGTAACATTAGAGATCAATTCAGATTAGGAAGAAAAAAAATTTTGTAATAAGAAAATGCAGATCTTGCATATTAGAGAAAACTAGAGGACAAGGATCTATTAATACTAAACCAGTATGTACTCTGCCCTCCACAGGTCCACACTCAACCATAATTTGTTCCCATACAAATTGCTATATGTAAGGCCAACAAAATTAAAGGAATTAAGGCCTAATTACTTTGCATAAAGCATTTAGCAAAATGAGATAATCTTCTTAAAAATATTTTATTTTGACCAGAAAATTTGCCCGTTTACTAACTGAAAATTTTTTCCAGTTTTGCATTGGAGAATAGAAAATATAAAACATGTTTACCAACACAGTTTTCCATTTAAAACATTTTCTAGAAAACTAGAGCACTTTTAAAAACTGTTTTTTAAATGGAAAACAGAATCATCTATCATCTATTTGGCTATATATCACTATAACCACATTCTCACCATTATCTACTTACATATTTATTCATTACTATAATTATATTGATTATCATATTCTTTTCCTTATCATCATATTATATCTTTTCGACTCAAATTACTAATATAAATATAACTTATTTGTTTACGCTTAAAGTTTAGACATTATTCACATTATCAAAATTAAAACTTGAAATCTACATCAAATTTTAGACTTTGATTGAACTAATAAATTATTGATTCAAATATTTTTAGTTATATTATATCGTAATACAAGTTTGGTCAGAATATTGGATATTGAAATTTCACATATTTTAGACATCAAAGTAAAAATTAAATGAATACAAGTCATTCAAATGAATATATCCAAAAACATTTTAAATATTCTCAAAAAATATTAATATTATCTAAACTAAATTTTAAGTAAACTGAATAGGTTATTAGGTTGGATAAGTTTTTAATTATGTTATATACGGATATGAATTTTGTTCGGATATCTGTAAAAATCTTACATATATTAAACTTAAAAGTAAAAATTATAGTTATTCAATCCAAAAATATTTTAAACATAAGGTTTTTTTAAAATCACTCGAAATTAAATGTCTTAATTTTATAACGTTAGTCTAAAAAAAGTAAATTTGAAAAAATAAGTGTTAGTAAACTTTTCTAAACAGAAAACATAAAATAGAAAACAGAAAATGAAAACTGAAAAATTAGAAAATAGAAAATAGATAACAGTTTTCTTAAGTAAACGGGCAAAATTAGAAAACAAAAAATAGAAACAGTTTTCCGAAGTAAACGGGCCCTCTATTTTTTATTTTCTATGTTCCATTCTCCGATTATTTAATAGGCCCTAAATATTGGGGGGTGGGGGTAAGAGAGAAACATAACCATCAGATTTAACTACTATTTTTGTTATGGTTGATTAACCATCTCCATAAAGTTAAGCTCAATTAATAATTCATCTTATATGCAAAGTTGCATAGTTTAAATGTATTGTTGTTGCCAAAGACCTTGTGGTCAAGCGGCATCCGGTGTACACTCCCATGTGGAAGGGAGTGGGTTCGAGCCTCAGTGGAGGCATCTGTTGACTCTTTGTGCTTCAGTAGGTTGAGAAAGTAGCTATGAACAGATACTACATTGTAACCGAGTCAGTAGAACTCAAAAAAAAAAAAAAAGTATTGTTGTTGAAACACAACAAAATAACATTGGTTAAATGTACAGAATAGATAATACATAGAACATAAATACAAACCATGCAAAGATTTTATGACAATGACACTGATAATAGTAGAAGTGCAACATAGAAGAACCAAACCTTGGCCCTAAGAATACGCCCAAGACGTTGAGCTTCCTGTCGTCTTGACCCAGCATGTGATGAAATTTGTATTATAACATTTGCTTCAGGAATATCAATAGAATTATCACCGACCTACAAATCCCAGAAGAAATTATATTACATGGTAAAGAACCACAGTGGAGACAAGAAAAGAGCTGAATCTATAAGAAAAGGATACAAAGAAGATTATCCAGTCTCCACAATCAGAAAAATAGAAATTGGCATTAATATCTATCACCAAATTCGCACCCAGAACATGTCATACACAAATTTTAAACACAAGATGGAAGCTTCCATTAGGCTAGAAAGTCACACCAAAACTTCAATAAAGCCTGAACCAAGTCATCATCTTCAAATAGTCAACAATTGAAAAGATCCATAATTTATCAAAATTATCTATACTAGTAAATGTACCTTAGAGAGGAAAATGGTGTTTACTGCCTTGCTAGTTTTAAAAGCCTCAAGAATTTTAGTTCTTTCAACATGACTGCATATTTAAAGAAAATTACTATTAAAGTGATTTTGAATCATATGGAATTAAGTCTTTGAAATGATAAAAAAGTCTTTGAAATGATAAATATCCATTACCTGGTAGCACCATAGATCATAGGTTTCCGTAGCTTCATCGCATATTCTGTGAGCGCAAACAGATTGTCAGCAAAAACAATTATCTTATCCCCACGCTGCTGTTCATGGAAACGGATAAGAAACTCGCAAGCCCTGAATTTGTTTGGATTCATCACATAAAGTGCCTGTACCATAAATTAGAAAGAGGAATGAAGAAACGCTAAAAATCTATGGGCATTACAATAGGATAAAAGGTTTCTCTTCTATTAAATAATACCCTCCACCTTATATATATCCAGGTCATGCATGCTTGAATAAAGCCACAAATAATGTTCTGTATGCCAAGGATGGTTTCCACAGAGCATGAGTTTTGACTTCTGGGCGCACCATTAAAACTCTTTTCCATATGACACACAAAATACACTGAGATGTACAACTTGTCATCGGAATTCAAGCTTCACCTAAACCTGATAGTTCTCAACTGCTTGTTGTAGACTAAGTTTTCCCCTAAACTAGCTTGTCACTAATAAGCATAAACCTACAAAGGTTGTTATTCTATTTACATCCTTCTGTCAGTTCTTTTTTTGTTTTTTTTTTTTTATTTATTTTGTGCATGCGTGATTTTTATGTAAGGGTTAGGTTTAGTCTGACCATAATGTTCTGTCAGTTTGGGCTAACGGACTCACCCAACTTCTTTTATGAATCACAGAAAACATAAAAATTGTGAGTTGCCAAGCCCATGTTCCATTAGGAACTGGAACCTTGAACAAATTCCTTCCAAAAATATGAGTTCAGTCTACACTAACCCTCTCAAAATTAATTTCCGCTAATAATGAACTCCCTTAGGTTTCGTCTGACCATAATGTTCTGTGAGTTTGGGCTCACCCAACTTCTCTTATGAATCACAGGAAACATAAAAATTTAGAAATACCAAGCCTGAACCATGCACAAATTCCTACCAAATATATGATTTCAGTATACACTAATCCTCTCAAAATTAATTTCCACAGATAATGAGCTCCCCCCACCCCCCAGAGAAATATAAATTCTCAATTCAGAAAAGGTAAATATTAACTCACTGAAATGGAGCAGGTCTGAGAAGATTACAAACCTGTTTCTTCTTAGAATTCTCTTTCTTCAAATACTCGGCAAAGAATTCCTTTGTCATAGGACACCACACCTCAGCACACTGCACATTTGCAATAAAACCCCCTTTCACCAAGTCCAACCAATTCGCTTCATACAACTTGGGGCCAATAAGAAAATTCAAATCAGTGATTCTTTCGTCCTCTCTCACAAGTGTTGCTGGAGGTCAGCCAATCATAAGACTATCTCAATTTCGAATTCAATGAGTATAGATAATTTTTTTATATGAAAATAAATATCCATCCTCCATACCAGTGAGCCCAAGTTTGCAGTGTGACTTAGTAAGGCTAATAACCTTTCGAAACATGTGAGCTGGAACCACATGCACCTACATGATATCATAAACAAGAGAGTGACATGTGAAATTGCAGAAAGTAAATTTCAAACTCGTTACAGTTAAAAAGAGGAATTCCCAAAACATACTACAAGTACATCACAAACAAAATTTCAACACAGAGCACACGAGTATCATAGTTAATACACTAAAGTTCAGAAGCAATAGAAGTACAGTCAATAGGAAATATCTAAAAAATCCTATATAAGTGTTCATTCACCAGAAACATAATTTGAACAAGACATATATCTCGTGATTGCCATGTCACAGCAAATAAAAGTTTAGAGGCTATACAGATAGGATTTACCTCATCCATAAGGAGCAACCCCCATTCTCTGTTTCTTATTTCTTCAATGATCTTTTCAGATTCTTCAGAACGTTTTCCACCAAAAGCAACCATGTTATAAGTTGTCACCACAACACCAGCATTGCCACGGAACCTTTCTTTGCTGTCAGATGTGAAACGACATATTTGCTCTTCTCGAATAGTTGACCATAACTTGAATTGGAAAGCCCATTGATCCACAGACACAGCATTTGTTGCTAAACAAAGACAGCTTTTTTTTATTCTACAAGCTGCAGAAACACCAACTAAGGACTTCCCTGCACCACAGGGCAGCACAATGATACCTGATCTTGCTCTACCTGAAACGTAAATATTCAACTGATCAGAGAACACTCTTGCCAACTCTCATTTCATCTACAGTTGAGGCAAAGAAAGAGGAAGTTGTGCACAAGAAATTCACTTTCATTAGAAAGAACAAAAAGATGAAATGTGGGGACAGATGAAGCACATGCTGCATGACAAACTACATGCACAATACCTAAGATCCAACTCTTTCACTTAACTACTAACTCCAATCATCTAGACTGTTATACTCTATACAATTTGGTAAAATTACGATGGAAATCTTCAGCAGTCCACCTGCTTTATGATATACAACTATTCAAACTAAAATCCCCTTTAGATGTAGCCTCATAAGCTCCACTTTGGATGTCACCTCCCTCTCTTATGGCAATTGAGTATATCCTCAATGTATAAATGTCACCATCCAACATTATTATCACTGGTTTTATACGTCCCTGCTGGTTTTATTCCATTCCATAGACAATTATGAGTCCTTCCAATATTTCCATGAACCTGCTTAGTTGCTTAGGCTATTATGAAACAAATATCTATGCAAAATCCCAGCATTCTAGGTTGGTGCTTGCCTGCTTGATCTCTAAAGATGCAGGAAGAATTCTGTTTAAGGGTGCCGCATGTAGAAACTTCTCAAGAAAACATATCCATTGATTATCAACCCCTATGTAATCTGACTCATAAACTCTATGGTATGTCATGACTCTTAGGTCATTCATAGATTCAGAAACAGAAAGATTACATTGGTCTTAATGTTTATAGCCATTAACCACCTGTTGTAATAGATATTCTGCAAGAGATTTCCCTCCATTATAGGGACACGAAGTAGTTCTCAGAATCAAAAAGAGTTAGAGAAGAATAATTTGGCATAAAAGATTCCATTTAGGGGTTAGATCCTTACCATTTCCAAACATCTTACTAAGACTCTTTTCTTGATAAGGTCGAGGTTGAGCATGAGGCTTCAACTCCATATCAAGATCAGGATTAACCTGGAATGATCAATGAGCATTTAATAAAAGACACTGATAACATGTACATTTACCAGATTCCTAAGGAAAAATCAAAGAGCAACTTACTGTATCATTTCTGAAGTCATATTCCTCCAACATTGGATAATTCAGGGCATTTGGCAAGCATCGTTGCTTCACATTTTCAACCTAACATTATAGAGGTTAGTGGATAGATGCTTTTCTCTATAAGGGCATAGAGAAGCCAACATTTTATGCATATAGTACTTTCTCTGTGCCACTAGTGAATATTTATTCTAAGTATATAGTTGCATTCGTAGATCATCAAAAAGTATTTACCATAGATACAGGAAAAAAAAATTATTATTACAAATTTTTCTTAATTTCTTTACACATAATTATTAAGATCCTTGCAGTTAGTGGTCTAATGCAACATTGAACCGACTTTCATCATGTAACAAATGTACACAAATAGTGATACATATTGCAACAAGAATGACAAAAAACAGTTTTAAGATTAAAAATTGAATTCTGTGGACTGTCATCTGTGCCACCCCCAAGCCAGGGGAGAGGGAAGAATGAGTATAACCATAGTATCACATCAAGTTACCTGAGAAGGATCAATTTCAAATGAATGAGTTTCTTTTTCTTCTGCTGCAGCTGCCAGCTCTGCTTCATTTAACAATTCATCATGCCTACCTTCGATTTCACCCGCAGACTTGCTGACAGTAAATCCATCATTTCCATGAACCCCCTACAAGCATAAAACTTTATAGTTTAGACTGTTTAGTTAATCATAAAGGAAATTCAATATAACATATCAGAACATGAAAATGATATATCAGACACATACATCAATTTTGTGAAGAAAATTTCATATGGATGTGTAGTTTTATAACAGTGATCCCCCAACTATCCGATTACATTCTCAATAAAAGCAAAGGAAGTGCCATGACATGTCATATAACAAGTAAAGAGAGCATGAGATGCTAAAGCAGCCAATTCAATGACATTATGCACTGACCTCAGATGAAATTCTTGCTCGACCTATAACTTCATCTTGAAGCAACTTTTTCAATACCTGCAAACAAAATCATACTTGTTAAAAACATGATCAATCAAACAAGAAAAAACAGAAAACAAAGCAAAACAATGAGCTAATAAGGAAGCTAAGCAATCTTACCTCAGGAAAAGGAGATTCAATGAAATACCTATTCTTCTTTAGAACAAGCTTCACTTTGCCATAGTTGGCAGTAGAAGCATATATGAAATCAATCATTTCTTTTGGCAGCTTGGTCTTTGACAATTTACTCAAAACAGATACTATAGTTTCAGTCTCTAAACCAACTGACACTGCCGCATACAATGAGTGAGGTGTCAAATTGTATTCATGCATTGACTCCGGCCTATATCAAAACATAGTATAGACTTAGCAGTTAGCAAACACCATAAAAGGTCATAGGTATACAGCTGTAAGTGCCCAACCAATGTTAGACACATTAATTTGTTATGAATGGTACCTGCAAACGGGCTCAGCAATGGCTATGAGAAAATCATAAGCCTGTTTGTATAAGGGAGAGAATGTTTCGAGAAAAATCCGACCATCCGCACAGGCCCATAATGGGCGATTTGCATGATCAGGTTTGAGTTCAAGTTTCGTAAAATCCCTTTTCTTCCCTTCTGTCACGCCAATAATTCAAACCAATTCCAAAATCACTTTCACTGTATCACTTCTATAGAAATTAAATAGTCCGTATCAAATAAAGCCAATACAAAAAGTACAAGCAACTGCTGATATAAACACTGATAAATACCATCCTGAGAGTCATCATTGATTTCATCGGCGTAATATGGTCCATCTTCTTCGACAGACCTATGTTCCTCCTTAATTCAAAACGGAGAAAAAGAAACTCCATTTTCAGTTTCAATTAACGCAATTACACAGCTGAATAACTAAACAAAACGGAAATATCAATGAACCTTTGAGGAAAACTTCATCTTTTTGCTTGGTCGGCCTTTATCGCCTGAAAACAACAATTTTCACCAAATAAATTTGCATACTGAGCATACTTACACAATTGTATTGAAAAGCAATAATCAATTGCTTTTTGCTACTTTTAATTTAGTTTAATTGCCTAAGGACAGATTATTTCTTCGAGAGTATTTACCGTGGCCCATCTTCCTCTATGATTAAGCTCTATGCACCAGCGGTTGTCAGTTCTGAGAGTTAATTTTAGAACATCAATAGCGGTCTGATAGGATAGTTCGTAGTACTGGAAAAAAGGAAATGGCAAACCTGAAGGCACAGATGGATTTATGCGACTGAAATCACCGGCTTTAATGGAGATATATTGAGCAAAATGGTGAACTACGATGTCTCTCTGGTGAACGACGCTTATTTCAGACGACGATGGTCTATTGAGTATGCATCCAAACACGCCCTAGTCGTGACTCTCGAGTTATATTCGTGAATCGTGAGGTTATGGCGGTGGTGCCGTTTGATAACTACTCATTGGTCGCAACGTGGCATATGTAGTATTCATTTGATCATTTTCACATAAAGTTTTTTTTTTTTAAAGAAATATTGCTAAATAAGCAATACATGCCAAATGGCATTATTATCACATTATAATTTTATGATTGCAAAGCTTATTATCCAACTAATTTAATTGAATTGTCTTAATTAGTTAATTACTTATCATAATTTGATATTTAAATGGATCACATAGTCAACTGACAAAAGCGCATCCTAACATTGTAAGTGATGCAAATAGTGAAAGAAATCGGACTAAATTGAATTCTCTAAGATGAACATGGAAGTTTTAGAGTTGTGAAGAGTATCTCTATAGAGTCACGTACCTTCCCAAAGTTGATAATAAAAACTGTAGTTCGTGAGACACTTAGCTCAAAATCTTGATAGGGCAATTGATGCTATTTTAGTACTGTAAGGTCTTCATTATTATATAGGTGACTATTACTTTTACTTTATGCTCTTCAAGCTAAGATCCTAACTCCACCACAAAAGTTAGCTAGTAAAAATAAAGAGTTTATTACCGAAATGGTCCATCGACTATTGCAAAATTATCAATTTGGTCCTCGACAATTTTTTGTGCCCAATTTAGTCCTTCAACTTTGAAAATTTTAACCAATTTGGTCCTCCGTTTATTTTGTCGTTAAACATCCATTAAATCAGGACCGAATTGATAATTTTGCTATAGTCAATGGACTAAATTGGTAATTTTTCTATAGTCAAGGGGCCAAATTGGTAATTAATTTTTAACTGAAATGGTCCATTGACTATAGTAAAATTACTAATTTGGTCCCTTGACTATAGCAAAATTACCAATTTGGTCCCAACTTTTACGGATGTTTAACGACAAAATAAACGGATGACCAAATTGGTTAAAATTTTCAAAGTCGAGGGACTTAATTGGGTACGAAAAATTGTCAATGACCAAATTGGTAATTTCACAATAGTCGAGGGACTATTTCGGTAATAAACTCAAAAATAAAATTGACCATAACTTAAATATCACTACACAATCTTTTTTTGAACCTGTGTGGTATCATAATTTTATTTCAAAATAAATAAATAAATAAATAAGAAGAAAAAACAAATTACAAATTATTAAAAAAGAAAAAAAAAACAAAAAACAAAAAACAAAAAAAAAAACCTGTATGCATGGAAAGAATTGCAAAACCCGAAAAGCAAAGAGAAGAAAAGGCCAAAGTCCAACAACGTTCGTTAACGATATCTCAAACATGGAGGCCGGTGGAAAACGCGCGACATCTGCATGCACCGTCGCTGCAGCGGTGGACGGCGGCCTGGTCATCTTAGCCAACGATGCAATTCATTCATTTCTCGCCGCATCTACCCAGGAC
The DNA here is from genome assembly GCF_003576645.1 of Ipomoea triloba. Taxonomy (NCBI): domain Eukaryota; kingdom Viridiplantae; phylum Streptophyta; class Magnoliopsida; order Solanales; family Convolvulaceae; genus Ipomoea; species Ipomoea triloba. Next base: position 21,818,894 of record NC_044927.1, read on the forward strand.
ACTATCCTATCTCAAGACCTGAGAGACCTCGCCTCCTCACTCTCTCAGCGAGCCTGCGTGCCCTACAGAGCTCTGCGATCCATCTGGATTGGATCCAACCCCTCCGAAAGACCCGAACTCACCTCCCTTCTCTGTGGATCCGGATTTGCCTTCTCAAGCCCCGAGCCACGAAAGAAGAGCGAGGAATTGAAGGCTCGATTGCGGAAGCTGGCGGAGGCATCCGAGAGGAAAGCTTATGAGGAATTGGTGAAGGACATAACCCCCAAGAAGAGAGTCGAAGAGCCTTTCTCTTCTTACAAGCATCAATTAGGCTTCGGTGAGCTCCCACGTCCTCCTTCGTGTATCTATCTATTTAATCTATATGGAAGTATAGCATCCGATACAATATGGAATTTTAGCTCTCATCTATATAGTATTTTAATGGAAAATTGTGTATGCTTAACCATATTGCAAATTTTGATCATGAAGATGTGAAATTTCTCAATGCTGTTGGTAATTTTTCTGACTTGGATAATGTTGTAAGATACACCTTCGTGGCTCTAGAACTTAATTAACTACTGTAATCTTACTTGGAGGCAGTGACATGTTGAAAAGTGCTAAAATGATTGTGGTGAGAATCCTTGTTGAGGTTCATTCAACTTTAAATAGGTAATGTTAGCCATTCATCTATTGATTGAGTGTCCAAAAAGACTAGAAGTAGGAAAATGCAGGCTTGGATTGATTAAGTCTGAAAATTAGATAATAGAGAAAAAAGAAGTGAGCTCTTTGTGTTTTATAGTGCATCTATTTTATTCTTAAGTTTGAAATTCATTTTTTTTATAGTGCATATATTTGTTGTGTTTTATAGTGCATCTATTTTATTCTTAAGTTGTGTTTTATAGTACATCTATTTTATTCTTAAGTTTGAAATTCATTTTGGAAGGTTTTAGGACTGAAGAAAGTAGTTCAGTCAACAATGTCACGAAAGAACTCAACATTTTCATTTTCCACTTGCCATTTACTCTATATTTTAGATGGTGAGCAAACATCATGCAAAAGTATTTGAATTTTGGGAGTTCATCCTGGGTTCATATTTTTTTACTCATGGAGGATATGATGATTAAGATAAGATAAATGAGGGGCATTTGGCTCGGCATATCTCTTCTACACAAGCGTCCTGGGAGAAAGACCATGCCACTCTAATTTTTGAATTCATGTGTGTTCATAATCTATCTCTAGATGTCAGATGACCACCTTTGCTGACTGTCTAGTGTTGGTACTTTCACACGTTTTATTTCATTCATATAGAGCATACTGTCACGGACTCGTTTTCCCCTAAACGATGTCTCCTGCGGCCTCAGCTATTTTCTCCTCAAATAGCTAAGTCATATTTTCTCCTCAAATAGCTAAGTCAGCCTCGTTCCTCCCTCGGAAAGTATGCAAATTAAGTGATGAGATGACTAAGGAAATAACTTGGGCAAGAAGCTAAAGGAAACACTCGAACTTTGTAAGGAACTAGTATTACTTTCACTCTTTTATTCCACACTTGTATGGTTTGTTGGATGATTTACAAATGGCCCCTACTAGGGGTATTTATACCCATTCCACCTCCTCAATGGATGGTGGAGATTTACTAGATCCTACGGCTAATATTTATTCTCTAGAATCCTCCATAACAATCTCTACACACTTGAGGATTCTATAATATTCTATGGTTCTCTACTACCTCTACACTTATGTATATGATTCTAGATTATTCTACCAACTATGTGAACTTATGTACAACTTCTAGAAAACTCCGGAAAAGTGTAGCAAAACTCGGCAAGGTGTCCCACGCGTCTAGGAAATTTGTAGGAAAGTGTCCCGCGCGTTACAATACAGTATCTTCAAGAGTAAGCTTTTGCTGTTGTAGTATAGATCATTACCCCTAACCATTGGGTTTTCAAACTCCTTGTACCAAGATTCATTACTTTCTGTATATAACTTCAGCAACACACCAAATTTTAAATAAAGCGGCAAAAGAAACATTAGGGTTCCCTGCAGTTTTTACTTTATGATCGCAGCTGCTTTCTCAGACCAGTCCATATCTTTTCACTTGGCTTCCATGTCAGAAATCAGAGACTGGATCCCATGGTTTAACTAGACCAATTCATACTTTCCAGCTTCAGCACTTAATTTCCTTGAAGTTTTGTATATATAATAGTAGAAAACTGCTTGCAACCCCCTCTTGAATGACTCGATTTGGTGCATCTGAGACAGGAAAGGAGTCAAAGAAAGTAACCGGGATGCTCTTATTTTATTTTTTATTACAGAGTATTTGCACTGACCTATTTCACTTCAACAGTTTGATCTTTGAGAAACCGTGAAACTAAGGATCTATCCCTGCCCTTGGGATCAGGTTTCAAGGAGGGAACAAAATCCTTTTTTAGTGGACATTCAAAGATGAGAACAATGTTTTAGTTGTTTACTTATTTGTAAATTAACTAAATTCTGTGAGCATCTGTGTCTTGCTATGTGGTTTTAATTTATGCCCCCCTTTCAACTTGTAACTGCCTTGTATTTTTCAGCATCAGCTTAAGAGAATTTTGTTAATGTTAATCAATTTAATTTTCTAAGTGATATCTGGTTAATTGGCAGGCATGCACGTTGTGCTTATGATGTCCGCTGGCTTTTTGGTTGGATATGCTGCATTCAGGGCTTTGTTTAGTCACAGTCCTGCTATGGTAACTTGAATGAATTTGGAGCACTTAATAACTGACCACCACTTGCCTGGAGTTTGCACATCATAACCTGTTAATTAATTCTTGTTTGGTATAATAGTATAATTGACGCCACTCTTATTCTATTTTCAGAGTGCTGCTGGTGGCATCCTTGGACTGGTTATTGGCATGCTTGTAGAAACACTTCTTTTCATTGTTAGAACTACTAGTCTAGATCAAAGATCCACTTCTTTTGTTTCTAAGGCAAAAAAGAGTCAGTAAACATAAGAGGTTGGTTCTTTCTACGTTTTTAGCTCTACCATTTGGAGCACTTGTTTTATTTTTGCCATTTTTTGTACTGTAAAATTTGCCTACATGTTTGTTAATGACGATAGGCTCAACTTATTAGCCGTTTACCTATGAGGCATTCACTTGAAAAGAGGTTATCATTTGCAAAGTTTATTTGGTATTTACAGGAGGGAACACCTTTAATCAGGAGGAAGGAGCCCCTCTTCTTGTCTCATAAGAAAGGATTTCAATTGTTTGGTTTTAAAATTAGGCTGTGATTAAAATGGTTCAAGTACAAAGTTATTTAATAAACCTTGCTTGCATTTGAACCACACAGCTAATGAATCTTTGGTCGTGGCATACAAGGGAAAGGACATGTTTGAATCTAAAATACTGTTTAAATTTCAACCAGAAATTTTAATGCTTCATCTATTTCAGCTTCAAGTATGTTCTACTGTCGAAATTGGGTACCATTATCTTACAAAGGATTTGTACATTTCTAAAGGGATTGGATTTTGTTGCACTGTTATTTCATGTTTGTTTTTTCCAAGAAATTACTCTGGCAGTTGAAGAAGGAACAGAGTAGAGTGAATATGAAGGATCTAAAGATGATAATTTGCATTTGCTATGTCTCTGGGACTGCTTTTGTTGCATTGTTTCGTATCTTGGATTTACACAATTTGTCAATGTTTGATGTGGGCATGCGGTCTTAAAACGTAGAATTGAATTAACTTTGTATGTCATATTATGCCAAAGCAATTTGTGCAAGAATTGTAAAAGGTTTGATCATTTTGATAGGGAGTGTTCTAATGTGACAATTTGTCACAACCGAGACCTTCCTGGGTATGTACCTTGAAGACTTCTTTGCTAATTAGTCATATTTTTAGATAACTACTAACTAGGCATGTTGTTAGAGATTGCCCAAAAGTTGGCATCATTGAAGATGGTGATTCTGGCCATCATGAGTCAATATTAAAACTCCACAGCTGTGACAAATGAAGAAATATATGTTGCTCCAGGAGTTATATTATCCATATTGCAAGCTGAAGAGGACACAAGATTTGTCAAGGAATGGAGGAAGTATATCAGATCAAGAGGCAAGAATTGTGAGCGATGCTCCTTCAAGTTGTGTACAGTTTTTTGAACAACCATTTAGGCTTTAGTTTCTTTCCATGTATTTGAATATAATAAAGGATTAATATTTGATGCACCGCCGGTGTATAGATGCTATACAACGGCGGTGAATGAGAAGATGACACATCATTAAAAAAAGTATTAATATTTGATGCACCGCCGATGTATAGATGCTTCTCATTCACCGCCGTTGTATAGCATTTATACATCGGCGGTGCATCAAATATTGATCTTTTTTTTAATGATGTGTCATCTTCTCATTCTCCGCCGTTGTATAGCATCTATAGATCGGCGGTGCATCAAATATTAATCCTATAATAAATGCCACAGATTTTTTATTTTTTTGGGGGGGGGGGGG
>NC_044927.1:21824398-21879633 GCF_003576645.1 Ipomoea triloba
GGGGGGGGGGGGGGGGGGGGGGGGATTTGGGTTGGGGAGCCACGGTGCCTTACACACTACATGTAGCTCCGTGACTCCGTCTCTGTCCGACTGCAACACACCACCAACCAGTGATCACCCCATTCACACACTAAAAAAAATTGGGTTGGGGGGCCACGGTCCCCTACACACTACATGTAGCTCTGTGACTTCGTCCCTGTCCGATTGCAACACACCACCGACCAGTGACCACCCCATTCACACACTAAAAAAAATTGGGTTTGGGGTCACGATCCCTTGCACACTACGTGTAGCTCCATGACTTCGTCTGACTGCAACACACCAGTGACCACCCCATTCACACATTTGTATTTTCTTTCACTATTATCACTTCAATTTTTCTTTTTACTTATCTTTCAAAATAATATTAATTGTGTGCTCAATTACACCTTACACCAAAAGTAATCACGTGAATTCTAGAATCGAACCAATCCTGATTCGATTTCAAAAAAATAAATAAATAAAGACACAGAGTATGAAATTAGCTATTCCTAAGCTTGGCTTATGCTTAGACTAGGGCTGCACTATATTATAGCCTTGTCCTAGTCTAATCATTTGAAGACCCTTCTTGCTATTTTAATTTTAGTAATAAATGACATTTTGTTGTTTTTTAAAAGAATATAATAGTAAAGATAATTTGTCTTATGAGATTATTTTTCATTTTATCTCTCAACAATTGTGAAGATATAGCTACGAATGGAATGCAACTATATATGAGTACCCACGTCAGCACTACAATATCACAGTACTAAAGTTGGTAATTAAAGCAAGCAATTAATTATAGTACATAAACATTGCTTGTGGTTATGGAGCGTTAGTTGCATTGTGGTGTTTTTGGATGGAATAATGTCCCATTGGACGTCAATTAATTAAAGCAAGCAATTAACTATAGTACATAAACAGAAAGGTATGATTTGTTTTCTTTCTGATAATAAGTTTTTTTCACAAACTTCAGACAAGATGCAAATGCACTACTAAATACAGATTCTTTATATTTGTGTGTGTGCGCGCGCGCTCATCGATCATATTATAATAAAATGGTGAAAAACAGCTAGGAGGTGGTTATGTCAACTTTGCACAGGCGCTGCACGGGTATCTCACGGGTGCTTCACGGGTGTGCGTTGACTGTGCGAAAAAAATAATGTCCTAGAATTGGGAGACATTTTGTATTATCTGCACAGGCCAGCGCTATTATTATATTGTACATTTTAAAATATTTATATTTTTTAAAGTTTTTATTTAAAATTCTTAATAACATAATTTTGTTCGTGCATCGCACGGGTAAATGCACTAGTTCAAATTAAAGTACATACAAATCTCACACTTATACAATATACCGAGTTTTTTTCATAAATATATAGAGTATATATTTATTTACTATTGCAACACATACACTTCATTCAACTCCATAACATATCAAATATCAAATCACACGAGATATAATAGCTTAAAATGTGATTAGTTCTTACTCCTAGATAATTTTCAAAACTACATAATCATTCGCAATATTACAAACTGAAATTGGGCTTTCAAAGTTATTAATACCCTACCAATTACGATCTAAAGCCCAGATCATTCCAACAATACAAACATAACCGAAAATTAGATAAAACAAATTAAACCAATGCCAAAACTCATCAAACCAAGGCCTCCGGCGCAAGTGAAGCATATGAAGTTTAACAATTCAACTGTTCGCCAATCTGGAGGCTCTCAACAGCATAGCGATGAATACCAATGTCCCAGAACCATGAGAAAGGTATGGTTTGTTTTCTTTCCGATAATAAGTTTTTCACAAACTTCAGACAAGATGCAAATGCACTACTAGATACAGATTCTTTATATTTGTGTGTGTGTGCGCGCGTTCATCGATCATATCATAATAAAATGGTGAAAAACAGCTAGGAGGTGGTTATGTCAACTTTGCACAGGCACTACACGGGTATCACACGGATGTTGCACGGGTGTACGTTACCTGTGCGAAAAAATAATGTCCTAGAATTGGGAGACATTTTGTATTATCTCATTGGATTTCTTCGGAACATTTCCACTAAGTGATTTATATGAATCATTCATTTTCCTTTCATGGCACGGACCAACGCTATTATTATATTGTACATTTTAAAATATTTATATTTTTCAAAGTTTTTATTTAAAATTCTTAATAACATAATTTTGTTTGTGCATCGCACGGGTAAATGCACTAGTTCAAATTAAAGTACATACAAATCTCACACTTATACAATATACCGAGTTTTTTCATAAAAATATAGGGTATATATTTATTTACTATTGCAACACATACACTTCATTCAACTCCACAACATATCAAATATCAAATCACACAAGATATAATAGCTTAAAATGTGATTAGTTCTTACTCCTAGATAATTTTCAAAACTACATAATCATTCGCAATATTACAAACTGAAATTGGGCTTTCAAAGTTATTAATACCCTACCAATTACGATCTAAAGCCCATATCATTCCAACAATACAAACATAACCAAAAATTAGATTAAAAAAAATTAAACAAATGCCAAAACTCACCAAACCAAGGCCTCCGGTGCAAGTGAAGCATCTGAGTTCTAACAATTCAACTGTTCGCCTATCTTGAGGCTCTCAGCAACATAGCGCGGTATACTAGTGTCCCAGAGATTTATCTTCGGATTACCAACAACAACCATGAGAATGGTATGGTTTGTTTTCTTTCCGATAATAAGATTACCAACAACAACCATGAGAATGGTATGGTTTGTTTTCTTTCCGATAATAAGTTTTTTACAAATTCAGACAAGATGCAAATGCACTACTAGATACAGATTCTTTAGTTTATGTCTTCTTTTCTACGAATATTGCCTACCGTATTATACATTTTGTTGTACGGTTTGTATACACTATTATTATTGTTGTTGGGGTCACAAAAAACATGCTAACCCGTTCAAACTAAGAAGGTTGAGATTCAAATTTATGATCTTGTAATTACAATTTTGTATTTTTTACGTGTGCGGACAGAGATTTGAACCCATGATCTTTGACATGAGGTTTGCTATGATACCAAAGTAAAACATGTGCTTCATCTCAATTAAAAATCTAAGCTGGTAATTGGATTGCACATTTATATTTATACTCCAATATACGCTCAACAGCTAAGAAGTAGGAACAACAGTATTGTTGCTCCATCAATATATTTTTACTGTGCAACATTTCTAGTCTAGTCTAGCCTTATATATTAGCCAGGAGACGCTGCAAAAAGATATCAATGAAGAGAAAATTACACTTTTGATCTTATGACTATATAGGTCTTGTTAATTTCTGTACTTGACTTTAAAAACTAATAATTTAATCTCGTAATTATGCAATTTTTAATACATTTGGACCTCCCAGTCAAATCACCGGCCAAATATCACCGGAAAGTTGTAATTTATTTTAAGTTGTTTAGTAATAGGGGGATTTTGGTATTTTCACCCGCCTTTTTCTTTTTCTCCATTCCGTCGTCAGAAATGTCGCCGCCCTGTCTTGCTAGTACGAGGGGTGGTGTCAGAGAGGAGGTCGTCTTGCTAAGCCTGGTTGAAGCTAGTGCTTCCGGAGAAAAGCGCGTGAGTGGCGAAAATGATCATCTCGTCACCGGTAAAAGCCCCACAACTTTACCCATTTCAAATCTCGATAAAAAACTATCTCTTCTGATCACCAACAACCACCTAATTGCAACGCCGACGGTAAATAGCCAACACTTTCAAGAAGATAACCAAATAAGATGAATATAAGAGCACCAAAATGGTTCTAGAGCAGATCTGAACTTATCTTCAACGGAAGTAGAAGGTGGGTGAAAGCTCAAGCTCCGATTTATGAAGGGGAAAAAAGAAGCTTTTTTGACTTTTTAATTTTTATAGATTTCCAGTGGAGGGGGAAGAGGAAAGTTATGGGGGTGGGTGGTGAAACAGTGAAGGGTTATTGACTGCTTCTTCTATTTTTTTTTTCTGTATTTCTTATTTTATAATGAAAAACAGAGTGGTACAAGTCCAAGAGGAAATGGCGGAAGGCTGAAAATGAAGCACCCATCTCTTGTTATTAAATTCAAATCATTCACAATACGCAAGCTTTGTTAGCTCTTTCCCCACTATTTACACTATAAACTTGGAAGAAGATGCCGCGACATTTTCGGCGACGGAATGGGGAAGAAGAACATAGGTGTGTGAAAAGACCAAAATGCCCCCTTACTAAACAAATTAAAATGAATTATAAGACATTTGGCCCGTGATTTGGCCAGGATAACCAAATGTGTTAAAATTTGCATAGTTATGGGACTAAATTCTTAATTTTTAAAGTCAAGTACTGAAATTAACAAGACATATATAATCATAAGACCAAAAGTGTAATTTTCTCTATCAATGAATTTGGCAGGCATGCAGGTCGGTCCGCTCGGAGTAATTATTAATGAATTTTAATTTGATTAATATAATGATGTGATGTAATGGTTTAAAAACACAAATAAAATTATTAAAGTATTATTGAACTCAAATTCAAATTAAAGTACATACAAATCTCACACTAATACAATATACCGAGTTTTTTTTTCTTCATAAAAATATAAGGTATATATTTATTTACTAGTGCAACACATACACTTCATTCAATTCCACAACATATCAAATATCAAATCACACAACATATAATAGCTTAAAATGTGATTAGCTCATGCTCCTAGATAATTTTCAAAACTACATAATCATTCGCAATATTACAAACAGAAATTGGGCTTTCAAAGTTATTAATACCCTACCAATTACAATCTAAAGCCCATATCATTCCAACAATACAAACATAACCGAAAATTAGATAAAACAAATTAAACCAATGCCAAAACTCATCAAACCAAGGCCTCCGGCGCAAGTGAAGCATCTGAATTCTAACAATTCAACTGTTCGCCTATTTGGAGGCTCTCAACAACATAGCGCTGAATACCAATGTCCCAGAGATTTATCTTTGGATCACCAATTACAACCATGAGAAAGGTATGGTTTGTTTTCTTTTCGATAATAAGTTTTTCACAAACTTTCAGACAAGATGCAAATGCACTACTAGATACATGTTCTTTAGTTGATGGCTTCTTTTCAACACGTAACTGCAATGTTTGGAACCTCGTGCAATATGTTTTTTTTTTTGAAAACTTAAACGAGTGGTTTATATTATTATTATTGTTTACTTAAATGAATGATTTATATTATTTTGATTTTAATAATTTTTTATAATTTTTTTCTTTACCCTCTATTATATTATTTTCTTACTTAAATAACCCCACATTCCGTTAGTATAAACTTTAGTAACAGAATATTTCGTTAACTTTTAACTTACCTATTAATTATTACAAGAAATGTCTTAGGTTCGAACCATATCCCAATAAGAATTGACATAATTGTTAAACATATACTACGAATATGTTAGAGTATATTATTGAAAAGTAAGTACCACACTCTATTACTTTTATTAAATTAAATAAATTAGTATCTACGCAAAAAAAAATAAAATACATATGCATGAACATCTCTTATATAATGTTGTATTGATATACTTTGAGGTATTTATTTGAATTAATATCACTTTTGGTCCCACGACTTTTGAGGTCTTATCACTTTTGGTGCACAACTTTAAAAATTTTCAATTTTGGTGCCTAACTTTTTTATTTTATCAGTTTTGGTCCTTTTGGCTAATAATAATAATAAAAATAACAAAGTTAGGCACCAAAACTGAAAAAATTTAAAGTTGTGCACCAAAATTGATAAAACTCAAAAGTCGTGAAACCAAAAATGATATTAATTCTATTTATTTAAAAATAAATATTGGGCATTATCCTATTCGCGCAATGCGCGTGAAAAAATTAGTAATTTATATAAAAATTAGCGGTCATATTTAGCTCAATTTTGATTTAGTTAACCACTATTAACTGTTTGACTTAATTAAATAGTCAATATGAGTCTTTGATTAATTAGTTTTTTGTAACAACTTATTGCTCTAAAACATTAAAATTCAAAAAGATGTTCAAAATAACTTTTTCGATAAGCTTTTTGAGAAAGTCATTTTGCATGTAATCAATTATCAGTTAACATCTTATTTACCAAACATCTTTCTACAAGCAGCTAATGTTATCAACTTGTCAAAGTCACTAATTCAAATCAGCCAACAACTATCAGCTAACTGCTATTTACCAAACACTTCTAAGGTATCACATGTTCTTTAATTGTATCGAAAGTTGCAAGTTTAAATATTATTGTCAACACCATTTCAGTCAAGTTATTGATGTTTATAAGCTACTCCGTATTATATAAGAGAGTATGCTGTGAGTTACGAAGTATTACACAAAAATAAAATTTATTCTTTGTATATCTTAAAATAGTGGTTGCGGATTATCATCATTATTAAAAAAAAACAATGAACAATTAAAAAAAAAACATTCATGGAATAACTTTACCCTGCATAGACAATAATGGAATTTACCCTGCATAAACAATTTTTGTCTTAAATAATTTGTTTTTGAATTAAATCATTATATTAAATTGTCTAATACGGATTTCCCTAGTTCCTTATTACAAATGTATTTTTTAAAAGACTTAAATGGGGTTTGTGCAACGATGGATTGACATTATTTATGAATCGGTGAGCAGTGTTAAATATCATATCTTCCATGAGCAGTGTCAGTTGGGCCCTATTATACCTGGGAGGGGTTTGCGGCAAGGCGACCCACTCTCTCCGTATTTATTCTTATTAGTCGCGGAAGGCTTGAGTGTCCTGATCGGTGATAGGATGAGACGTGGCCAACTACATGGTTTGAGTGTTGCGAGAGGCGCTCCGCCCATTTCACATCTCTTGTTTGCGGATGATTGCTTCTTATTTTTCTGTGCAAACAGTGTCGAAAGTGAACAGATGAAGCAGGTGCTTGATAGCTACTCAGTTGCCTCGGGCCAAAGAATCAATTTTGATAAGTCTTTGGTTTGTTTTACCAACAATGTTCAGCAGCAGAAACGGTCTGAAGTGGTTCATATCCTTGGAGTTAGTCAGGGAGATACATCTGGAAAGTATTTGGGGTTACCATCCTTGGTTGGCCGGAATAAGAAAGCAATTTTGGGATTCCTTAAAGACAAAATTCTAAATAGGGTGCGAAGTTGGAATTCAAGATTTCTTTCCCGTGCGGGACGCGAAGTTCTCCTAAAAACTGTCCTACAGGCAATGCCTTGTTATGCTATGATGGTCTTTCTGTTGCCAGTCGGGTTATGCAAGGAGATTGAAATATTATTGAATCAGTACTGGTGGACAGGGTCCGTAGGAGATGGTAAAGGAATGAGGTGGAAATCGTGGGCTGGTATGAGCTTGCCCAAAGCCAAAGGCGGAATGGGGTTTCGACGACTTCGGGAGATGAATCTTGCACTCCTGGGGAAGCAGGCATGGCGTCTGATTACTAGGCCAAACTCTCTAGTGGCACGTGTTTATAAGAGTAGATATTATCCAAAATGCTCTTTTCTTGAAGCTACAGTGGGAAGCAATCCGTCGTTTATAAGGCGAAGTATCATTGAAGCCCAGAATGTTGTCAAGTTGGGTAGCAGAAGGTGTATTGGAGACGGCAATAGTACTGTTGTGGGGCGTGATCCGTGGTTGCCTACGGCGACTGAGCCACATGTGAGTACAGACCTGCAAATGCCAATTAGTGAAGCTCCTGTTTCATCTTTATTTAACAGTCAGGGAACGGGTTGGAATGTGGAATATGTGAGGGAGGTTTTTAATGCTGGTGACTCCGATATTATATTAAATATTCCGGTAAGTTTACGAAAACCACCGGATGCATGGGTTTGGTTTTGGGAGTCAAAGGGAAACTATACTGTTAAATCCTGCTATCGTATGTTGACCGGGGAGGTTACTGATTCGCGTAAATGGCAAAGGATTTGGAAACTTCATATCCCTCCTAAAGTTAAGGTATTTTGCTGGCAACTGGCTTCATCGTTTCTCCCTACTCGTGATGCATTGCTTATGAAAAATGTCCCATGCTCTCAGGTCTGCCATATGTGTAGAAGTGCGGATGAAACTGCATACCATCTGTTTGTAGACTGTCCAGAGGTGGTTACCATGTGGGCTGGTTTGGGATTGCCAACCATGCAAATTGCTGAAGGTAATTGTGTGGACTGGTTCTTTGCCTTGCTTGAGAAATTACATGTTGATTTATTGTGCCAAGTAGTAATGGTGTTGTGGGGTATTTGGACGAGTAGGAATAGCAACATGTGGAGTGGCCACCCTTTTGTTCGAACTGCTGTCACCAGCTCTGCATTGTCTTTCTTGGACAACTGGAGGGCGGCGAATGAGTTGGGGCCATCAACGTTGAACTCTAATGAGGCTGCGGAACGGTGGAGAAAGCCGAATGTGGGAAGATTAAAGCTGAACAGTGACATTGCAATTGATAATGGATCGAATGTCATGGGACTCGGCTGGGTTCTACGCGATGACGACGGCCAATTCCTTGCATGTAAAGGCATGCGTGTCATGGGATGTTTTGAGGTTAAGGTGGCTGAGGCTCTTTGCATCCGTGAAGCACTAAGTTGGTTGAAGGGTACAGGAATGGGTGATGTTGATGTCGAGACAGATTCTCAGTTAGTTTATTTCGCATTACGTTCGGATTCTTTTGTTTCAGGTTTTGGTTATATTATTGACGATGTAAAAGAAGTTGCATCCATGATTAATGGTGTAGACTTCTACTTTGCTAAGCGATCTGCGAATCGTGTCGCCCACACTATTGCTAGGGAGGCCGTTTCTAAGTCAGGTTGCGGGGAATGGTTTGATAGCCCACCCCCTTTCCTTGTTGATTGCCTATCTGATGATTTAATGAATTAAACTTTTATTCTCAAAAAAAAAAAAAGACTTAAATTCAACGAGTAAATTCACCATTATTTATTTTGATTTTTACTTTATTGTTTATACTTTGTTAACCGCGAACGATACCAATTTTTGACTTGTAAATTATAATTATATAATTATTTATTATTATGAAATCTTTTCTTTAATATTCATAAATTAAAGCTATATTTGATAAAATTTATAGTTTATTTTAAATTACAAATAAGCTTTGTTTAATTAGTATCCCCTCCGTCCCATTTTATGTGTCTAGTTCGGTTAACGAGGCTTGACTGAAGTTATTTTTAATCCAATTTTTCATAATATTAGTTTAGTATTAATATTCAAAATTTATATATTTAGAAAGTACACTAAAAGTACTATTAAACACAAAAAAATAAAATTTAAAAATAAGTAAAAAAATGTTAAAAAAATAAACAAAGAAGAAATGGTTGATTTGACCCATAAATAGTAACTAAGACAGATAAAATAAGACATAAGGAGTACAATATATGAAGAGATTAAAATAATACGGAGCAATTTATTTTAAAACGTTACCACTGGTCCAATCTGGCCTGTGTACTCTAGCGCATTGCAGTTTTTATTAAAGGCTGGAGGTTTTAGTCTGCGGTCCGCCCGCCCCGCCAAGTTGCTATAAACTTTTGACGAAAAGTCGAAAACAATCGCAGATTTCCATTTCACCGGATACGCTCTTGCATCAGCTTATTGCTTCCCCTTTCTCCCCCGCCGGGAAGCTCGAGTGGAGTGATTGGAGAGATGAGCGGCCACGATTCGAAATACTTCTCTACCACGAAGAAGGGTGAGATCCCCGAGCTCAAGGAAGAACTCAATTCTCAGTACAAGGTCACCTCTCTCACTGCTCTCTAACATTCATTCATCCACAATACATATGCGGACACGTATATTGCGCATGAGTGAACTTGAATTTCTGACGTGATTTAGCTGTGCGTTTGATCTCCATGACCTGCGATGTTGAATTGGATGCTTTTTTGATATTTTCCGTGCTGATTTAGATTAGCTGCGGCCAGATCTAGCGGTGCTTTAAATTGAATCGGTCAAATGCATAGTTCGAGGATTTGGATTAATATCGATCTGAATAATTGAAGTGGCTCCCTTCTATTTAATTGTTTTTTCAGATTACTGTTGTATTCTGTGAGGACGTCTAAATTTAGTGGCATAGGAATTGAGGAAATTATGGAAAAATTGGAAATGTATTGCATTTGTCTACTCCTTTTTAATTTGCATACTTAGTTTTATATATAGTTGGGTTTATAGTGATGTGAATTTGATGAAAATTTAACTAAGGAACAAATCAGCAAATTGAAAAGGTCCTCCATTTCAAATTTGGTTTCTGAAATTCAACTTATTAGAGATAAGCTAGTAGCCTAATACTCAAATTCATTTCATCTTTCATGACCTTACTGGTTGTCATTTATTCCACACCGTAAGAGGTTGGACAAATCCAAATTGCATTAGATGTCATGGCAATCAATCTGCTAATGTGAAACCAGTTCAGGATAATCAAGTGCTTTTTCCTTACATTTTTAATGGGTTTCAGGATAAAAGAAAAGATGCTGTCAAAAAGGTGATTGCTGCTATGACCGTTGGCAAGGATGTTTCATCTCTATTCACAGATGTTGTGAATTGTATGCAAACAGAAAATTTGGAGCTCAAGAAGCTAGTTTACTTATATCTTATCAATTATGCTAAAAGCCAGCCTGACCTTGCAATACTTGCTGTAAATACATTCGTGAAGGTAGGAAACCTTGATTCTCAGTCCACCCAATGCTATAACTTCCATTGGAATATTCAACAATGGGAAAAATGTACTATTATGATGATATTACAAATGAAAAGTACTAGTGAAAATTGAAAAGAAGTGGAAGTATAAACATTCATGGGAAATTTAGGCGTTAACATATTCAGGATATTTTATTCTATTTTTTGAAAGGGAAAGGAAGAGGGTTAAGGAGTGAAAACTAAAATCTAAGCTTTCACTGGAAATTTATGCCTTGTGTGTGTGTAATATATTTGGAAGGGGGGAGGAGAGGGAATTAAGTGGTAGTGCACAAGGTATGAGTTGCAAGGATTAAGGATGTGAAGAATGGGATGTGATAGCTATGTTTAATTGGTTCCAGTAGCTATACGAGAGAAGACAGTGAATTATTTTTTCAGGTTTATTATTAAATGTGAGAGCACACTATCATATTAGACATTTGCAGATCATTGTTTATTGATAAAAATGTAATATATGGGCTATAATTTATTAAAGCAAGAAAGATGAAGAGAAACAGCTTCTACTTAGATCTTTATGGACACGGGTTATAGGTTTGATTGCATCAGTATTCTTCGAACATTCTCACAATCTCACAGCTCAGCATTATCAAATTCAACAATGAATATTAACTTTTATCTTCCATTGAGCTATCTTTTATTTCTAAATACACTGTTTTGCCATAGATTTATGAGTATTGGATCAATCTGGATACTCTCCACTCTGATAATTGATGCGGATGCAGACTTATTATTGGTTGTTTTTCAAGTAATGCTTTTAAAATCACCATAGTGTGTTGTTAGTTGTTACACAGCTTGTTTAATGGCATATCAATCCTTACTCATAAATCTATTCAGCACAGAATATTAATTTTAATCTTCCATTAAACTCTCTTTTATTTTTAAATACACAATGTTTTTTCCATTGGTTTATGAGTATTGGATCAATCTGCATACTCTCCATTCTGCTAATTGTAGCAGATGTAGACTTGCTATTCGCTATTTTTTAAGTAACGTTTTCAAAATGACCTTAGTGTTGCCACACAGTTTGTTTAATGGCATAGCAAGGAGTTACCATATCGTGAGCATTTTTGCAGGATTCTCAGGACCCAAATCCTCTCATTCGTGCTTTGGCTGTACGGACAATGGGATGCATTCGTGTTGACAAAATCACTGAATATTTATGTGATCCCCTTCAGCGGTGTCTCAAGGTCCTTTTTAGTTTTTATTTCTAGTTTAGAAGTTAAACCTTCCATGTTTGATAATTTTTTGCATATTATTGGCTCTAGGAAAATGACTACTTAAATGGATTGAGGTTTAGCTAAATAATGCCATTTTCTTTCATTTTCTTTTCGTCAGGATGATGACCCTTATGTTCGAAAGACAGCAGCTATATGTGTTGCTAAACTTTATGACATAAATGCTGAGCTTGTTGAGGATAGAGGCTTTCTGGAAGCTCTCAAGGACCTCATATCTGACAACAATCCTATGGTTGTTGCAAATGCTGTTGCAGCGCTTGCAGAAATTCAAGAGAGCAGTAGCAAACCCATCTTTGAGATCACCAGCCACACACTATCAAAGCTTCTGACTGCTCTAAATGAATGCACTGAGTAAGTTTTTACAAATGTGGTGGTATTTTTACAGCTGAAAAAGGACTGTGTTATCGGTTCACAACTAATGATTTTGGCTACTGAGCTTGTTCGACTACTAGTTATTTGACATAGATCTTTTAGCAATTTAACTAGATACAACAAGCAACTTATAAAAAAGAAACCAAAAAAAGAAAAAAAACGAAAAACAAAAACAAAAAGAAGATATGAAGTCTAGTACTTGTTTTCTCTCTCTATTACTGAGAAATAAGGATCACGCATGTAGGTGGGGTCAAGTGTTTATATTGGATGCACTTTCCAAGTACAAAGCAGCTGATGCCCGTGAAGCTGAAAACATAGTGGAAAGAGTCACTCCACGACTACAGCATGCAAATTGTGCAGTTGTGCTTTCAGCCGTTAAGGTGATATTCTTTAGTATTTGCTTGATTAATTTACTATTGTTTTTCTTATTATTGTTGGTGTCTTAGTTCTGCCCTTTTGTGTATATTGTTTGTACAGTATGAATGAAAATAGAAAGCCTAGATTTCCCTGCTTATGAAATAAATTGTGTCTGTCTTTTGACTTTTTCTCCCTTTTTGTAAAGGATATCTTGTTCACTTCATCTTTTTATGGCAAGGCAGATGATTCTTCAACAGATGGAACTCATCACCAGCGCTGATGTTGTTCGAAATCTTTGTAAAAAAATGGCTCCTCCTCTTGTGACATTGCTTTCTGCAGAACCTGAGATTCAGTATGTTGCATTAAGAAATATAAACCTCATAGTACAAAAGCGGCCTACAATTCTTGCCCATGAAATTAAGGTTATGCGGTTTATTATTAGCATAGCTGTATCTCACTACTTAGCATAAACACATAGTGCTTTCTGTAATAGTCACTGGAGTAAAGGTGTTCTTGCAACATCATTTCTACTTTTCCTGTAGGTGTTCTTTTGCAAGTACAATGATCCTATTTATGTGAAGATGGAAAAGTTAGAAATCATGATAAAGCTTGCATCAGACCGAAATATAGACCAGGTCAAGATACTTCCTTTAAAATTAGTCTGCTTTCTTCTGAGAGTTTTGTTTTTGTTGTGTTTTTTCTCAAGAAATGCTCCTTTACAGGTTCTCTTGGAGTTCAAGGAATATGCTACTGAAGTAGATGTTGAGTTTGTCAGGAAAGCTGTCCGTGCTATTGGACGCTGTGCCATCAAATTAGAGAGAGCTGCTGAGCGTTGTATTAGTGTCTTACTTGAGTTGATTAAAATTAAAGTTAACTATGTTGTTCAGGAAGCTATTATAGTAATCAAAGACATCTTCAGAAGATATCCTAATACGTATGTTTCTAAATCATGTTTTCTAGATTATATACCATTGAGTAATTATTAATGCTATCTCTTTCCTTTTTCCTTCAGATATGAGTCCATCATTGCCACACTTTGTGAGAGTTTGGACACTTTGGATGAGCCAGAGGCAAAGGTACTGTTTGGCTCTTCTTTTAAGATTGAATTTTTACTTCAAAAACTATGTACTTTTTCAGCTTTCTAACTTTATTATACTTCAAAAACTATGTACTTTTTCAGCTTTCTAACTTCTGTATTAGTGACAGGCATCAATGATCTGGATTATTGGTGAATATGCTGAGAGAATTGACAATGCAGATGAACTCCTTGAGAACTTTTTAGAGAGTTTCCCTGAGGAACCTCCACAAGTCCAGTTGCAGTTATTGACAGCAACAGTCAAACTATTCCTTAAGAAGCCAACTGAAGGCCCGCAACAGATGATTCAGGTATTTCTTATTGCCTTGTGCTGTATGGTAAGGGGCCTTTACATGGTCTTTTGAATTATGGTTTTACTGATTTTGACTTTGGCCTTACCACTGGCATTGTTTAGTGTTTTAAAATTCTACCTTTGGACTACCTTCCTTGAGCATCACTATCAGTTATTAACCGTTTTTGGACCACTGTGTATCTTACTTTCTACTGAATTTGGCTTTGGTTTGTTTCTGGAAAGCACAGGACAGCTATAGAAAGTAACCACGTCTTAACTCTGTTGTTGGCACATGTTTGCCTAAGTGTCATGTGAGCAATGTTGCATATTAGATATTTAACTATTTAAGAACTACTGTTGTTTCAGGCACATATGCAAATGCACTCATTCCGTCACAAAGTTTAAAATATTTTGTTTTATTTATGGTTTCATGAAATATGGTTAATATTGTTTAGTTTATTATACAGACAGATTTGCACTTACACTATTTTACTTTTATTGCTACCCTGTAATCCAATGGAACTTCAGAATGTACATTTTGGTTTATAAATTGCCAACTTGGAAGTGCAAGTCTGGTTTCTTTGTAAGGGAGAAAGATGCATTACTATTTCAATATAATAAAATTTATTGAGTATTTTAATATGATTCCAATTATAGGTTGTCCTGAACAATGCCACTGTGGAGACAGACAATCCAGATTTGCGAGATCGTGCATACATATATTGGCGTCTTCTTTCTACTGATCCTGAGGTATGCATGGTTTTCTATCTATTTCTACAGCGATGATTCTATCGTTTTTAATTTGTCTAGGAGGTTACAAACCCCTCTTCTATGGTACTATATTATTGAAACATTATATGCTAACTTTGAGCTCAGATCCTCCTCTATTTCAGAAATAGCAATATCTATCAAATTTCTGTGTTATTAAATTAGAAGTTTTGGTTATTCCGTCTCTCATCATCCCTGATGTTTAAACCTTTTGTTGAAGATTTTTAATGGGAACTTCCATTTTCAATTTTTACTAATGAGGCCATGTCAAGTGGTTATGGTTTAATATTTTAGTCACAGTAACATTATTCATTAATCTGAATGGACTTTAGTCCCATATGACATCTACTTAAAGGTGGCTTCTTTCATATCTTGCAGGCTGCAAAGGATGTTGTGTTAGCTGAAAAGCCAGTGATCAGTGATGATTCAAATCAACTTGACCCTTCTCTCCTTGATGACCTTCTTGCGAATATTGCTACTTTATCTTCTGTCTATCATAAGCCTCCAGATGTATTTGTTACTCGTGTGAAGACCATCCAGAAAGCAGAGGATGATGAGTATCCTGAGGGGTCTGAAGCAGGGTATTCTGAATCGTCTGCTCATTCAGTTGATAGTCGTGCTTCATCTGCATCTTCTTCAAGTAATGCTCCTCATCCTGCCACAAGACAGTTGACTACCAAAGCTGCAGCTCCATTAGCCTTGCCTGACTTGCTTGACTTGGGATTGGAAAGTAGCAACAGTGCTATTGTGTCTGTTGATGAGCCTGCAATGCCAACTGGGTATGCACGTTTAGTATTATCAAATTAGAGATTGAAGTCATGAACTAAGTAAGATAGGTTACTTGGGCACAGTGAGAGGCTTAAAATATTGATATTTTTAGTCATCTTAAAACACTTTAATAAATGAATTCAGAAGTCTTTTACATTTCAGGAGTATTATATTTCCGGAAAATAGCAAATTTAGATGATAATGTTCATGAGTGCTGACTTTGATTGCAGACCCCCTTTGCCTGTTGTATTACCAGCATCTACTGGTCAAGGTTTACAAATCAGTGCGCAGCTGACGCGTAGAGATGGCCAGATCTTTTACAGCATGTTGTTTGAGAACAACTCCCAGATTCCACTAGATGGATTCATGATTCAGTTCAATAAGAATACATTTGGGCTTGCTGCTGCTGGACCACTCCAGGTAAATGATATTCAATAGAATGCTTTGTTTTCCAATTCAAACATTGAAATTTCAACATTCTTGATAGGATGCCTTTCCTTCTGTGTGCTTTGAGATGTTGATGAGTTTAATTTTGATAGGTATCTCAATTGCAACCAGGGGCATCTGCAAGTACTCTGTTGCCCATGGTTTTGTTCCAAAACATTTCTCCAGGTCCTCCAAGCACCCTTTTGCAGGTTGCTGTGAAAAATAATCAACAGCCAGTGTGGTACTTCAATGATAAGATCTTGTTGCATGTATTATATTCCGAGGATGGCAAGATGGAGCGTTCCACTTTTCTTGAGGTAAAGTAAAGTTTGTCAAATCTGTGTGTATGCATTACATGACAAGATGATGAATTCATGGTATAAGATAATTATGCCTTGTACTTTGGTTCCTCTTACAAGAGGGAATTCTAAAGCCGCATATGAATAGTATAATTGATAACAAGTTCCAACTTTTGGAGCTCGGTTTTTAAGCAAGTTTGATTTTTTAAATTATTACTCTGTTATTTATATGTGTACTAATTTCTGTAATTTGTATTCTGAAGCATAATATATTTTCTATACTAATTAGATAATTAGTAAATATGCTCAATTTATTTGGTTTCAACAATTATTCAAATGTCATTTGAACTTCTGTACTGTTTGTTCTGTTTTTCATTTATTGCTTTGCCACAATTGGTTACTCTACAAGTGGCTTATGTAATAAGTAGTCAGGCTTATAAATCTTTTGCTGTCTATTGTGCAGACATGGAAGTCATTGCCTGATTCAAATGAGATATCAAAGGACTTCCCTGAGGTGGTCATAAACAGTGCGCAGGCCACCCTTGACCGATTAGCCACATACAACATGTTTTTCATTGCCAAGCGGAAGAATTCTAACCAAGACGTGTTGTATCTTTCAGCGAAGATTCCTCGAGGAGTTTCTTTCTTGATTGAGCTCACAGCCACCATTGGAAGTCCTGGTCTCAAGTGTGCAATCAAGACTCCTAACCCTGAAATGGCTCCTCTTTTCTTCGAATCTTTCGAGCCTCTACTCAAGAGCTGATAATGTGTCTATCTTCTCCACATCCTTTTCTCTATCATTTGTCTGGCTTTTCTTCTTCTGAGTGGGTCCTCAATTTTCCTTTTGTATGATGCTTAGCTTAGTGAACTTCCTACCCGCATCCCTTTCAACTCTCAGTCCAATTTTATTCATTTCAAACATTTTTAGGAATTGAATTTTTGTAGGCCTCATGCAAAATGTTACTGTATTAAAAGTTTACCCTTGAAGTCCCAAATTTATTTCACATTCATCAAATTTGATTGGAGGACCTCAAATTTATATTACACACACCTTACCATTTGAACTAACCTTGATGTTACTTTTGAATTTTGATATACGTTTGAGAACTAACCAAATTGGTAAAGGTGACCATAGCTCAGTTTGAATTACCAGAACCAAATCTAGCCTGAATCGTAGGTCTAGTGTATAAAAAATGGCTGAGCAACTCAACTATTGCCTCACTATGGGCAAGTTGAGCTATAACCAATTACTCTAGTAACTTTACAACCTTCTTGTATTTTAAATGAAATAAGGGTGTGGAGGCAATTTCTAGAAAATAGTTTCATTTTTAGTGTTTCGTTGTATTCTGAAAAACTGTCTTAATGTGTACGGTTCATTTTTTGGAAAATGAATAAAATTGTATAATTAAACATTTTAATTATTTTTATTTAGAATATAAAATTATTTATAATAATATTAAAAATAATTTTATTTATTAAAAAAAAAAACCTCTAGTTTTCACCGCAAACCAACGTTATCATTGTTGGAAGGATTTTGGAAAATGACTTTTCCCAAATTTTGGTGGAAGTCATTTTCCTCCAAAAAAAAAAGCTTTTTCGAAGTCAACGAAAAATGATTTCCGTTGACTTAATTTTCCAGACACATCTAAATACTGATCATTTTTCGGGTTTACATACACACCCTAAAATTAATTGGCAAAGTTAGAATTGTCATCTAATATAACACAAGTTATTTTATTTATACTTCCCCAATTAAATATAATTTTCTGAATTCACTTCGTAATTAACACTTACATACTTAAAATTCAATTCGTTATTTTAGAAGAATTAAGTTCTTGATTAGTTTTAGAGGATTTTGTAAGAAATAAAACTAGAAAATTAATGGTGAGTTAGTGCTTTGGGGGCAATTGCAGGCTTTAGGTTCGGGTAGTTAATCTTGTTGGCATTTCAAGACCTTAATGTGTATTTATTTTTCATATAGAAAACAAAAAATGGAATTTTTCCAACAGGGCCGAGAGAGATATTCAGATATCTATTATCCATATTGACGTACCTCTCGTGTAAACCCGTTTTCCTTAAAAGGCTATTCCGTCGGAGATAGTTGCTCGGAGCTTTAACTCATCCGGACTCGATCAGGTTCAGGTTCACTCCTTTTTTGTCTCTTCTTCTTGAAATTTTTTATTCATTTCTGTTCTAAGCTTTCCTCACAGACTTGGCGCCATCATCAAGCACAGGAATTGTCTCTAATTTACGGATTTCTCTATTGTTTCTGACTCGTAAATTGTTTACATCTTTTTTCTCAGAGGCGATGGGTTATACCAGAGTTGAGAGGTGTGCTTCATCTCTCTAACAATTTTGGTTTTGAATTTTTTGTCATCGGAGAAAAAATATTATTCCGAGTTTTCAAAATTGCATCTGTATCGCTCGCAGGCCTGCTTCACCGCCCAAGTCGCCATCCCCAGTTAAAGGTCGTAGGTCTAGGTCGAGATCGAGATCATTATCAGCCTCGAGGAGAAGCCGCTCAAGGTATTATTGCTAATAACTTTTAAAATGTTAATTGTGTTTAAGCTGTTTGTGTCTTAGTGCGTTGAATGTTACTCTATACCAATTTTGCATAGAATACTTCTCAGGAGAAACCATATAGGTAGAGCTTTACTGTATGGAGGAACTCCTGTACCTATATCTGGTTTATTTATTTATTTAATTTTAAAGGCCATTGCGTTTAGGGTTTATTTTTAAAGCTATTACTCTTTCCTCTCACCCTCTTATGATACCCACCATTCATGGCAGCTTAGCTGAGTAATTCCCGGCCCAGCCACATGAATGAGAACCAACAAGAGCCTTACTCTTTTCAGAGTATCGTCCCCCAATTCCCTCGAACATGAAGCCCCAACTTCTCTTGGCTGCCCCGCCCCTCATCATATTGTTAACCATTTTCAGCTGCATGATCAGGACCCCTCCTCTCTCCTCCAGCTCACTGCACTGACGCCACTGGATACTCCTTGGCTAGTTACTACACTTTGCGTGGGTTCTCTTATGGGAGAGGGACATAGAGGTCAAGCGCATTTGGGCTTTAATTTTTTAATTTTTTTTTTAAATTTTATTTTAACAAAACCTAAATACAAAGAAATGACGAATTCATGGGAGTTAAATTTTATGTCAAACACATTTCCCAAATCTATTTGTCATTAAAACATTCTTTGACTCAAATGCATTGTCCTAACTAATTTTGCCTATTTGTGTCTATGGTTCAAGATCTGACTATTTTTGCGCAGGCGACTGTAATTCTGGCTATTTTCAATAAAAATTCCTCCAATACCTAACATGTGATGATTTTAGATGGAGTAGTGGAATTAAAATCTGCAGGGGTCAATAGTTATATGCACTGTATACTTCTGTGAGCTGATTGCATTCTTGCAGATGCTATATGCATGTGTCATTTGAAACTTGGGAGTAGTTGCTTTCCTTAGCATTTCATGTGAAACATAAACTTTATTACTCCAGGAGCCGTGATGCTGAAGTTGCTACCAATCCTGGAAACAACCTGTATGTGACTGGCCTATCAACAAGGGTTACAAGCAGTGATCTTGAGAAGTTCTTTAGCAGTGAAGGGAAGGTATGCCCCCTTAATATTTGAGCAACAATCGGGTAAATTACCTTTTGTTCTTGTTACGAAAGTCAAGAGAAGATTTCTGAATATGTTGTATATAGGAAAAGAGAATACATAACCCTATAAATACATGTCAGAAGACTTCTAATAAGGAAAAAAGTTTCCATATGACTACCTACTCAAATCCTTATAAATCTCCAGGCTGCCTAATATATGTAGGTTCCATATTACTTGTACATTCCATAACACTCCCCCTCAAGTTGGAGCATAGATATTAATCATGCTCAACTTGTTGCACAAATAACTAAGTCAAATCGCATTTAGGACACTCCCCTCAAGCGAAAGCTTTGGATGCCACCAAAGTGGACTGAACAAGCCGGTGCTTGGACGCCACCAATACCATGAGCAAACACCGGGTGAACTCAAAGTGGACCAAACAAGCTTGGGATTGGACCCTCCCCTGAACCAGAAGCTTGGATGCTACCAATACCACGGGGAAACACCAGGTGAACACAAAGTGGATAGAACAAGCTTGGGATTGGACCCTTCCCCTGAACCGGAAGCTTGGACGCCACCAATACCACGGACAAACACGGTTGAACACAAAGTAGACCAAACAAGCTATGACTCACAAAGTGAAGAAGACAATATCCGTAAAGGAGGACACAATTTCTTTACCAACGGAAGGGAAGCATGCCCCAAACGACAATGAGCATCAAAAAGGGGTGACAACACCAAAACAAGCAACGGACTCCAACTTAGCAAACTCAGCAGCAGAGATCAAGACCGACTTGGCAGATGCATCAAACCTATTTTCCGCCATATCCAGACGAAAAAAAAAAGAGATCACAAAGTACACAAAATTCAAGCTTGAATGTGTACGAGACAAAGTGACTGTGAAGCAAAAAATCAGTGACAACGCAATGGTCCAAACCAAGTCCAGATCCAAGGCAAATAGACTCAGACGACTCAGGAACCAAATCGTTTTCTGGTCGCTGGAGGAGCCTCATGTGCCGGCGTGTGGGAGAGTGGCAGCGGAGGGTGGCGGCACGTGAGGCTCGCGCGCTGGTCAAAGCTTCGTTGAAATTTCCAGGCAAGGTCTCCGAACACTGGCGCTCCTCCCTAGGTCAGGGGTGACGACAACAGAGTGAAAACAAAAAATTTATCGTAAAGGCTCAGATACCATATTATGAAAGTAAAGAAAAGATTTTTGAATATGTTTTATATAGGAAAAGAGAATACATAGCCCTATAAATATATGCTAGAAGAGGGAAACAAGTTCCCATATGACTACCTACTCAAATCTCTATAAATCTCCAGGCTGCCTAATATATGTAGGTTCCATATTACGTGTACATTCCATAACAGTTCTAAAAGAAAAAAGAAGACAGCCTAGCCTTAATGAGTTGCAATAGAATGAAACCAATTGAAAGTGTTTCACTGTTTTCCCTTTAATGGGCCTGTCTAAGAACCTGAACCATCATAATATGGTGCCTTATAATATTTACTTTTCAGTTTAAAACTCTTGCATTGGATAGTGTTGAACTATAGATGTAGAGTTAGAAGGGGAAAATGGCATTTTTCCTGTCAAAATGTTTTTGGCCTACACGTTACCGGGCTGATGGAGGATAAATATAAACTAATAAATGTATATACTAATTCTAACTTCTTTAAATTGAAACGGAACATATCTTTTGATAAGTAGGACAGAATTTTCTCCCTAAACTTGAACCAAAAAGTGATCATATATTTGCTTATAGCATTGGGTCTAAATTGATGTTCCTTATGAAGCAAGACAAGATTTCTGCAATCCAAAAAATTGTTTCAGTTGTGAATCAGCTGTATGATTTCAGGTTGTTGAGTGCCATCTCGTTACAGATCCTCGAACGAAAGAGTCTCGTGGGTTTGGTTTTGTTACGATGGAGACAAATGAAGCTGCAGATCGATGTGTTAAGTATCTAAACCGCTCTGTGCTGGAGGGTCGGCTTGTTACTGTTGAGAAGGTAGATTTTCCTTTCAATCTTCAACAGTGTCTGATATTTTACATCATGGCCGTGCCTGAATTATTTGTGCTCAGCAACTTATTAAATTTTAGCTCTGCTTATCTTCAGAATTGTTGCCTGATAAATTTTGGCAGCAGGTTTGGTTTGTGTAACTCCATCGAATTCGAACTCTAAGCTCTAAAGTCTAAATCGTTGAACCTATCCTTTCGCAACTTTCGTCTGCATCGACACACTGAATTCATCGAATGAATTTGCTATTCCCAGAGGGTCGCTTGCCCTTAATCTCTTCATCAGTAACAGTCACTGACATAGTAAACAAATCATGCTGCTTCAGTTTTTTGGTTATGTTTTGTACTCTATTTGTCCTGTTGAAGGTTTGTGTCTTACCCCTGCCCTGAAACAAGAATAATGACGTAGATCTAGTATGAAAGTTTGAAAAGATTTTATTCCATTTCTTTTTGTTGGTTTTTATCTTTCTGTTAGGAACAGAAATGACAATGGCGTTATGCAGTGTCAGAAAGTCATGAGGGAGTTAGTAGTTTGCTGTAGTTAGTGCAGTTTGAGAAGTCTGTATGTCTGCAAAATATTCCACCCTCATTTTAGCTGCAGTTTTCTCTACATATTTGAAACTTAAGACTCTCTTAGTGTTGTGCGATATTTTGCAGATGAGAAACTGACTAGTTAGTTATTTATTTATCTTGATACTACCACCTGATTTGTTTGTATATACAGGCTAAGAGAAAACGAGGTCGGACACCAACTCCTGGAAGATATCAAGGTGTGAGAAATACACGAGGTATGAATGTGTTTAAGATAATTATAAAAGGGAAAAGGACCAAATATTCCCTCGATCTATTTAAGAAAGTTCAATTGCACCTTTAAACTGAAAAGAAAAAACTTCATATAAACCCTTGAGTTCTTGAAAAAAATTGCAATTAATCCTTTTTTAAAAACTATAAATGACCAGTGACAGTAGGTTATTGATGAGTTGGTAGGTTATGTGTCTAATTTTTACTGATTTTTTTTCTTAAAAAAATTAATTTATTGACATTTCTACTTGAAACACATTTTAAGATGATATCAAAACACTAAAAGAAAAAAAAATTGACTCACACTTGAGAGCACATCTTGAGGATAATTATAAAAATAACAAATGTGTATTATCACTCACCTTTGAAATATAACACATACTTCAATAGATGAATATGTGCAAGCATTTCAGAATACTTGTCACATTTTAGTTTTTATCAGCACTATTGTTTTTGTCAAATATAGTGCCATTTTATATTAGTTACCCCACAGTTCTCTTGTTGTTTGCAGTGATTATTAAGGAATGGAGATCAATTTTATTATCTTAAATGCCACATTAAATTTCCCTCCTTGGCCCTAATTTTTATTGGGAGCAAACTCCACTTTTATTCCTTGAATGTTGTGGCATTGTCACATTTAGTCCTGCTCTTTTAATTTTGTCACATTACATCATTAACTTTCATTTATTTGTCACGAAGTTGTCCTCTTTTTTAAAATTTTGTTATTCTACCATTTAATAAATATGGCTAACAAGTAATTTCATCATTCAATTAAAAAAGTTTACATGAATGAGAGAAATTACATGTTGGGGCAAGACTACAAGAGGCTTGAATGATGTTAGTCATCTTTATTAGACGGTGAAATGACAAAATTTTAAGAAGAGGACTAATAGTGGCAAACAAATAAAAATCAAAGATGTAATGAGGCACAATTAAAAGAATAAAACAATATGTGGTAATGCCACAATACTTGAAGACTAAAAGTGGAATTTGCTCTTTTTATTGGATTCCATAATTCTTTGATTTACTTAAACATGGGATGTTGTAAGTATGTGTAGCACTCCACGTATAGTACTAATGTTGCTTTCTTATGCAGGATCTGATCGAAGACGATCTCGTAGCTACTCACCCCGCCGACGGCACGACAGGGATTCATATTATGGGGACCGACGAGGAAGGTCACGGTCGCCATATAATAGGAGGGATGATGACCATGGTTCCTATAGAAGGCACCGGGACTAATACAAATCACCTAGAAGCAAGGGCTGCACGAGAGGCCGTGGGTTCAGCTTGTGTTTTTACAATTTCCTGGATGCATTTCTGTGGACTTGTGGTGCTTTCAAATATATTAGATATTCCTAGTACTATTATGTTGCTCTTTTCTGACAGTCTACAATTGTAATGGATTGAACAATTCTCTTAGGTGTGGATTGGTTAAGTGCGCTTGCATGCAAAACACTGTTAGTCTTAACTTCCGGGAGTCGACATTTTCAATTTTTGGTGCAGATTTCAGTGTCATAGACTAATTTTAAAACTAACTAGGTCTATAAGACTTTACTTATCGTTTACCTTCATTTTCTCAAAGAAATGAAAGGGAGCTCCGTGGATTGGCCACCTCTTTGATTTATAGGAAAGGAAAGTCTGCAATGTTTATAACTGATTAGCTCAAATCAAGACATCTTTCACGAAGAATTGAACTTGAAATATTATTATTACTAAGTCAAATATTTGACTAACTTAGTTGGGGTTGTCCTTTATAGATGGTCACTTGACTAGATATATTCTTGTAGATGAGATGAGGCTTTGTTAGTTGGGTTTGCCCCTATAGATGGTCACGGCTAGATATTATTGTAGATGAGAAGTGGCTTTCGATGGTTAGGCAATTGGGGCAAGGCTATGTTAGTTAGAGTTGCCCCTATTGATGGCCACTTGATTAGACATATTCTCGTAGACGAGATAAGGCTTTGGTGGTTAAGTGATTGAGAATAAAAGCTTCTAGGTCGAAAAATATGTATATTAATAATACTATATGGTCTAAAGGGCTTTTGATACCACTAAATTTTGGATTTGGAAATACAATAAAATTGGTGGTTGAAGACTTCAAATTATAAAGAAGTTAGTTGAGCTCTTGTGAAATGGTGATATTTAATACGATCTTTTTTACTCTTGTACAATTGTAGGAATTAGTATTTATAGTGAAGTTGATACTTTTACACATAATCTACATGCAAATGTGACAATCCATTATTGGCCCAAAAGAACAACTGAGGTGATGGTGCAAGTTGAATTGCTTGCAAGTAGACGTGATGTCTATAAGCTGTCTTTATCTTTAAAATACTTAGTACGCTATCCCAAAATAGAGATTTCGTTTATTATCTTTATCTTTCAAATAGTACAATTTGATTGACTTGCTACAACCGATCACTTGTAGAGCTCAAATATCAATTTACCAACATAGAAAAAAATATTGCAACTCATTATTGGCACAAAGGAGCAACTAAGGTGATTGGGCAAGTTGAGTTGCTTGCAAGTAGGAGTGATGTCTATAAGAGCATCCACATCTGTGGATTGTTCACAGTTTTTAAGGAAAAAGGTGTCAACATGGAGGAGAGAAGTGCAAAAGAGAGGAGAGAAGTTCATTATGCAAATTAATGGTTTTTTCAAGATTTGGGACCTACAACAAATTTACACCACGATTGTCACACCTACGCCTATCGGGCGCGTGCACTGTCCGACCAATAGAGATTTCATTTGTTATCTTTATCCTTAAAGTAGTACAATTTGATTGACTTGCTACAACCGATAGAGACCTATTTCAATTATCAATTTACCGATCTCAAATCTCAATTAGTTAACTAGGAGGGTTGCCTAACCGATAGAGATTTCATTTGTTATCTTTATCCTAAGTAGTACAGTTTGATTCACTTGCTACAACCGATAGAGACCTATTCTAAATATCAATTTACCCATCTCAAATCTCGATTAGTTAACTAGGAGGGTTGTGATACGGTCAATCTCCATTAGTTAATTAAGAGGGTTGTGATATGGTCTGGCCCATCTAGTTTATAAAGTCTCAAACTATCGACCAACCGTATTCAAAAGGTTTACTAGTACAATTTGATTGACTTGCTACAACTGATAGGAACCTGTAGAGTTCAAATCTCAAATCACTGACCGACTCTTCAAATCCATATTGAATAGGTCCACTAAATAGGTTAACCCTAGCATACCTTTTTGCATAGAAAATCTAATTGAGCTATTTTGAGACGAACCCAACAAAATCTTAAAACCCTAAATTTTAGCCTATAATTATACTTAGTTGGCCTATGATCGAGTGAGTTGTTATTGGTTTAGACTTTAGAAGTCTTATCCTTTCTGTTTAATTCACAAAACCATATATTTTTCTCATATAGATATATATAATTCTCTCGTCAAACTCATTCATTAGCTGTCAAAATTCACTTCTGGTAGTTCTGTATTGATTCTTTCGAAAAAATATTTCCGGAAAATTCCGCCCGTGTCTGGTCGTGGCTCGTCGCCGTTTGGAGAAGAAGAGCTGATGGACTTACCTTAGATTTGATTTATTTATTTATTTCTTTAAAGGAACATATATAAAACGAGTCGAAAAGCGCTGTGCGAGGTAAGAATTTACAGAAAGTGAGCATGTATGGCATTTGCATATGTAAAGATTGTCTTGCATTAGAATTAATCAGTCGTGATGCATTAATTTGTATGCAGATTTGTTCATATGTGTTTGCTTCCAGGCGCACACACACCACACACCTGGAAAAAGTAGAGATTTTCGAAGTTCATGGAAGCATGTTCACATTTGAGAGATGAAACAACACTTGATGAAGATGAAATAGACCATACTTCAAATTGGGGGAATGAGTTTTCTTTGAGGCATACAGTAGAAGATTGGGTTTTTGATGGCTGTAAGAAGAAGCTCAGGTGCTTTTTTGATCAAATACTAGGAGTGTTTCTAAAGGATGTATCTAAGAATAGATGCTTTAGGCCTCTCCCTGTAATGAATGGCAATGGGCAGGAGGTGAATTTGTTTCAACTTTACTCGTTAGTTAGAAGAATTGGTGGATATGATGCAGTTTCAAGGGAAAACTTTTGGGGGTTTGTAGCAGAGGAATGTGGGTTCAGTTTTGGGGATATAGCGTTTTTGAAGTTGACTTACATCAAGTATTTGAATGAATTTGATCAATGGATTCGGCAGCATTGGAGAGAGAGTAGATTGGAGAAAGTAGAAAGTGGACTTGTTAGGAGACTGGAACTGTTGTCAAGGGAGTTGGAGATGAAGTTTAGAAGCTTCTCGTATGAGGGCATAGATGTGAGAAAGAAAAGTAAGAAGTCATGCTTTCTAAAAAATGGTGACAATGGGGGCATGTACCCAGATAAGGGTCAGGTTGACTTGGATTTATTGCCTGTCAAAAATGTTGATAACATCTGCAGTAATGCTAAAGAGAGAGTTATCACGGTTGCTCAAAATAATTGGGATATGAACAAAGATGGAGGGGAAGTTCTTTTTGATGTTGGCATTGCTAGTGTCTCTGATTATGTGGAATCATCCAAGAAGTTGGCTGTAAAAAATGTTGATAAAAATAAAGTTCATAACAATACTAAATTAATAGTTCCCAGTGCTAAAGGCAAGAATTGTTGTGTGGTCTTTGACAGAGAACAACCAATCATTGATGGTAAAAATGATACCGACTATGCAGCATCTGCCAAAAAGATTGTTCAGAAAGTCCTCAATGCAGTTCCGGAATTTTCCCAAAGACAAATTGATGATGACAAAAAATGTTTTACCAAAGACAGTGCTGTTGTTACCTCAGCCAAAAACCTTATTGAGAGAGTCATCAATAAAATGCATTACTTCCCTGAAGAAGTTGAGAAACCAGCAAAGGATGTTGAGGAAATACATACATGGAAGAGAAAACGGGGACCTTCGTGTTTCTCAGGAATGCTTGATTGGGTGACCAATGCTGCAAAATATTCTGATAATCCTGAAATTGGGAAAATTCCTGATTGTTCCATGTGGAGGGATCATAGCAGCAATGAATTTTGGGTCCAGGTTTTATTGATTAGAGAAGTGCTACTGAACAAAAAACATTTCAGGTCAAATTCTGAAGAATCTATCCCCCAGGTATGATCCATTGATCTTTTCTATCTCTGTATATTGAATATTTTACAGCTTCTGAGTTGGATGAATATGTTCCATTACTAGCAAAGGTCTAGTATTTTATTATATTTGTAGTGATTGAATGCAGCATAGATTAATTGCTTTAATTGTTGCATGCAATAGTTTTGTGCTTTTGAATAGGTATGTGAATCCATAGTATTACTACCAATCTTTCATAAAATGTGTGCCCAGACTGAGATCTGCTGATTTTTATTTTTAGTTTTTTTTAGTTTTTTTAGTATTTTTTTTTTTAGTTTTAAAAAAAAAAAAAAAAAATTAATCTTGTCAACTATCAATAATTTATATGTATATGCTCTTAACCTATTAAAAATTGAATTCTCACTATTAAGATAATAGCTTGCTTTTTCCTCAGTGAATAGTATACATGTTTGATTTATCAAACACTAATGTGACGTTTGCTTCATGGAATACATTGGGAATAGAATGTCATTCTGTGAGATAGATCTATTCCGCTGTTTGGTTCGGTTTTTACAACAAAGAATATACTTCCATTGAATGGGTTATTTCCTTTGCAATGGGAATCGCCATTTCCAAGGCCCCCTTGGTATTAGCTATTCCTAGTTCATTAGGAATTGATATTTTTTATTATTTCAAAAATACCCTAATAAACCCTTCATTTAAATACATATATTTCCAAGCTTCCTTCAAGCAATCAAGCTCCTACAATTAATCTATTGACTTCCTATCATTGTTAAGGTACGATAATATGTTTCTATGTTTTCTTCTTTGTTTTTTGTTTTTTGTTTGTTTTTTAATTTTTTTGTATTTTGTTACTTTATGGTTGGTGAGTATGTATATATTTGTATGTGTTTTATTTTGAATATGATTATTTTTGTTATTTAAATGATATTCCTTTTCTATTCCCTGGTCCAACCAAACACGAGAATATGATTCATCCTATAATCGCATGTTTATTCCTATTCTAAACAGTAGAATAGTATAACCAAACAGTAGAATAGTATTCCTTCCTTATTCCATTAATGTTGGAATTCTATTCTATTCCCTTTATTTTTATTCTTGAACCAAACTCCACGTATAACAAAAACATTAGATACCATTGTCATTAGACTTAAAAGGTCATTTTTCGATACTTATAACAATCGCTTTGTAGTTTGTAACCATGAATAAGGATCACCTTGTAGTTTGTAACCATGAATAAGGATCACCTTGTAGTTTGTAACCATGAATAAGGATGTTAGGCATAGGTACACGAAGAACGGGTTATTTGTTTAGAGCAAGGGTAGTACAAAGTGACATGCTGCCGTATAAAATTATTTTAATAAATGAATCTTTATTCCATCTTACATATATTTTTCCATTATGAGTAAAGGGAACATATGAGGGCAATATTGTTGAGGGTTTGATCTGAAATGTTCTCCACTTTAAGTGAAGCTCCTATACATTGTCATATGTGTATCTGGAGGAAGTAGGCTCTGTTGTCATTAGCAATGCATGTCTTGATGATCCATTTTGTTGATTTACCTGAAGGGATTCCTATAAGTGTCTAGGTAATAATCTTTTGACAAATAGTTGCTTCAAGCCTTCAACTATCTGAACTCAGCATAGCTAAGCCTTGATCCCAAACCAATTAGGGTCGGCTGTAGAGATTATGTTTGTACGTTTAGTGCTTTTTAGTATTAGTTCGGGCATAATCCCTTGCACTAGCACTAGCATGCCTTTTAATACTAGGTTTACCCCAATAAGTTTTGCTTCAACTTTCTCCTTGTAGATTATTAAAGAAGAAGACATAGTATTGATTCAGCATGCTAGTGGAATGCTATTTCAGTTCTCTTAGAGGTGCTTGTTTGAGTGTTTGATAGTTGTTTTTTGAGGTTTTAATGAGTTTGAGTTCTTTTTCTTTGTTACACTTGGGATGCGCTCTCCTCTTTGTGTAGGGATGGTCGTCAGCCTTCCTTTTTCCTTTCTTTTTCTTCTTTTATGTGTATAGAAAGCACCCGATTGTGGTGCTCTAGTTCCAATATTTACCAAGTAATTTTAATAATTGTATGCAGGTTGTACAATCCTATGTACATGCTGATGACCCTTATTGTAGTCTAAGGTGAGATCTCATTGAATTAGAGGTCAGGGCTTCAAATAATAATAATATTGAGAATAACAACAATATTAACAAGTTCAGAAAATGGCTCTAACTTCTGCACTTTTTTCCCTTTATTCTTTTACGTGATTTTTTGGGCTAAAAAGCAAAGTTATTTACAGTTACTCTAGGTAATAGGATTACCTTTTGAAAGGTAATGTGAGATTACAAGAATGTAAGATTACCTTGTTTGTTTGGTTAATTTTGTGAGAATGTAATACGAAGTAATAACTTTTTTGATTGAGGCTTATATTTTAGGTTGTATTGCATAATTTTCTTAAATGCTTTCAATATCTGTGTTTGAAATTTACACTCTAGGTTATAGATAAATAAATATACACACACCAATGTATATGTAGATGTATGTATGTATAAAATACATACATACATGTGTATATATGTGTGTTTTTTAAATGGCAAAGATGGAAAATCATACCATATAACCAAGGTAATCTTACAAGTTACAACAGAATTTGTAGAATTGTAGCCCCTAATCCCTATTGAAGATGGGTGCTTGGAGCTTGAGATGCCACCTTGCCTCCGTCCCCAACCATACCTTTTTCTTTAATGTTCTCAAAAATAATAAAAACAACAAAAAGTTGAGGCATTCCACTTCAACCAATTTAATAGTTTGACTAACGGTGTTAGTTTTTGTCCCTAATTTTATCAAATGCTAAAATACAGTGACTAATTGATAAATATTCAGATAGAGCGATTAAAATGGTGCAAAACGATATAGTATAGGGACTTCCTAGGTTCTTTGACTTTTAAGTCCAAATGACTTAGTTGTGCAGTGACTGTTGCCATTTGCCAGTGTGTTTGGGGGCTCTCTCTTCTCTCTAATGAGCTCAAGCTCATCAAAGGTGCTAGAATGAGAAACGGGTACCTTCTACATGGGGAATAATGTTCTGAAATTGATATTTCCTTTTTCATATGGTTTTATTGGTATTGCAAATGCAAACTGGTGTTTACTTGAAAAAGGCATGTTGATTGTGTTGTTTAGAACCAGTCAATTATTCTCAAATCTCAACTCTAGAATGTATAGTTTGAGTTGAAGTTAATTCATCTCATGCATGCACACCATCTTTTTATTTTCTATCTATCTACTTTTAATTAATTACATTTTTTTGTTAAATCCACAGAAGAAGCTCAAAATGCATCCTTCAATGTATGATGATGACAAGCCCAATCATCTATCTGCAGAAAAAACGAGATGTAGCAAAAGAATTTTGTCTTTGACAAAACATGATTCTTGTCCATGCTGTCACTCATGCTCTGCTACTGATAACAAGGCTGTTAGTCCTCAAAAGGGCGAAACAGAAATGTGCCCAAAGGAACCAGAGCCCATGAGAATCGAGCTACCAGCAACAGAAACTGCCAGTGGTATTTCTGATGAAGAGTCAACGGGCCCAGAAGTTTCCGTGGGCCCTCTCTACCAAGCTGAAGTCCCAGAATGGACTGGTGTGATTTGTGAGAGTGATTCCAAGTGGCTGGGCACACGGATGTGGCCTCCAGAAGAAACGAAAAAAACTATCATTGAATCAGATCGTATCGGAAAGGGAAGACGAGGCCGATGTGATTGCAAAACTCCTTCATCTGTTCAATGCATAAGGTTTCACACTGCAGAGAACAGGCACAAATTGAAGCTCGAGCTTGGCCGCTTATTCCACCAATGGAGATTTGACCGCATGGGGGAGGAAGTTTCTCTTTCGTGGACTTCAAAAGAGGAGGACAAATTCAAAAGCTTGATTGGATTACATGCTGCAACTCCAAACAAATTCTGGAATAATGCTGCCAAAATTTTCCCCTCAAAGACAAAGGCAATGTTGGTTAGCTATTACTTCAACGTCTTCCTTATCAAGCGCCGGAGTTATCAAAACCGGGTAACTCCAAACGATATCGACAGTGATGATGACGAAAAAGAGTTTGGGTCAGTAGGTGGGAGCTTAGGTCATGAAGCAATTCATGTTCGAGGCTCCATGCCACTACTGTGCACCGAAAACAAGGTGTGCATCAATCTGGAATAGTATATTACAAGCTAAAACTTTCTTCTTGTTATACAACAGTGTTTTCCTTTTTGGCTAGAATAGTATGTTACAAGATCACTCCCCATTTTTGACAGAAGAAAATGACGGTGGCTTCTACTTGTTGGGAGTTTTGACGCGATGCAACAAGGCTGTAGATGTAGCGGCCTGCTTTAATGTTTGTCCTTAGATAGGCAAAGGTTGAACCATGTAATGTAGTTTCTTGATATAGGAAGTTCATTTTGTGAACTGGTTGGCTTGTGAATATCTCTTTTAGTTTCTGATAAGGGCAGATTATGTTATGAAGTTTTGAAGTTGGTTGAATGAATCAAAATTTTACAGGCAAAGAATTTATACAGGTTTAAAGGAAGATGGCCTTTTAACCTTTTTCACCCACGGATATGGATTGATACAAGTGTTAAAAGTTTAAAACCTTTTATACAAGTAAAAAGTAAAAGTTCATACCCCGAAAGGAGTGATCAAGTGTGTAGAGTATGATTCTCGTACCCGAAGATTACGAGCACGATTCTTGTCAACATCTACTTACTTAAGCTCCTCATACAGGTTCTTCCTATTGCAATTTATCTTTTTTGTCTACATCTACTTACTTGAACTCCTCATACAAGTTCTTCCTAGTGCAATTTATCTTTCTTGTCTGATGTGCTGGCTATTACACAAGAGTGAGGTGCACCCAAGAAAGCCAATAGGTCTCTTCCGTTGAGAGTCGAGAGTTAATACCCAATTTGGTCGCTCTACTATTAGAATTTCACCACTTTGGTCATCAACTTTCAAACTTATTCAATTTCATCTCCAATTATGTAACTTTTACCTAATATAGTCAGTATTGGTCCAAACCAAAATAGTCCTGATTGAGGACAATTTTGTTTAACAATTGCATAGTTAGAGATAAAATTGAGTAAGTTTGGAAGTCGAGAATCAAAGCGATGAAATTTTAAAAGTCGAAAGACCAAATTTTGACTAAATCGGGTATTAACTTAATTTTGTGATTATAAAACTAACGGCGTGATGAACTCCCTTGACTTTTGGTATGTCCACGCTTGTAGATGTTCCCAAATTATTCCTACAAATGCTACACTTATGGCTCTCACTTATTGCTTATTGTTTCCCTCTATTGTTGGAAGACTCAATAGTGTTCACTTCCAAAGGAACAAACACAAATAAAGAATGCACACAATCTAATGAAAGCCTCATTTATAAACAAGAACACTATCTTTTGGTTTTGCAAAAATGACTTCCTCATGATGGCTCCACCACACCTAGTGAAACTTGTTTACTTTTTATTTTTTAATTTTTTAATTTTTAATTTTATTTTTAAGCTCTTGTCCCAACACCATTCTTGTATCAAAAGTATCAAATAAAAAAAAACATTTGTTTTTTTTGGTTCAAAAATGAGATTTAAGAGAATAATAATTGGTGTTGTTTTTTTTTTTTTTAAACAATAATTGGTGTTGTTAGAAGAATAATAATTGTGGTTGTCATAATTTATATTGTGCCAATCAAAACATTAGACTTCCCAAGTTACAAAAATAAATACTCTTGTAAATATAATAATTGTGTATATTTTTTACACAATTTTTTTATGTTAAGAAAAATCAATCACATTATTCTAGAGTGTGCATTAAATCAATCAAAAAAATGTTGACAAGAATTGAACTATATAGATAATTCCATTTTATAAGCTGTAATTGGGAGCCGCGTGGCCAGTGGATAATACATCACAACATATTGCCTCTATCTCATTTTATATAATTATAAATTATAAATAATATAATCTAATTATCATTAATCTATTCAAATACATAATGCCGCTGGAATGCTAGATGTAAGTACGAGAAATTCTCTAGAACCTCGCCGCTAGTATTGACAATTTTCATACACTGACCAGGCTTTTTTTTCTTTTTGGTCTAAGGTTAAAACAAATACAAATAATTAACAAAAATTCTTTTTAAGATTCTCAGTTGATTTGATTTTGGGATTTTCTTCCTATTGTGAACAACTAAAGTTTAGATGTTATGAAGGGAATTTTCACTATGCAGTACACAAAAAATAATATTCAAAATTGATTTTTTTAGTACACAAAAATGGAAAATAATATTCAAAATTGATTTTTTTTAGTACACAAAAATGGACCTTTAGTATATTAAATATGAACATCTAATAAATTGTTTACCTTTCCATATGGATCATGGTCCATGGTATAACAATTGAACTTTTGGTAGAGTTGCCCCCTTGAAGGGGACTTAATTAAAACTC
Organism: Ipomoea triloba; assembly: GCF_003576645.1. Taxonomy (NCBI): domain Eukaryota; kingdom Viridiplantae; phylum Streptophyta; class Magnoliopsida; order Solanales; family Convolvulaceae; genus Ipomoea; species Ipomoea triloba. Next base: position 21,858,744 of record NC_044927.1, read on the forward strand.
GATTGGATTAGTCTCACGTAGCGAGGTGAGAAATTAGTAGGACAACCCTTGCTCAATTATGTGCAAAGTATTGGGTGTTGGCCGAGTACAACCCCTGCTTAATTCGAGATGTGACGATGCGGCTTACCATGAATGGATGTGGTTAAATGATTAATGTCTACATACTTATTACCAATTGGTTTTAAGAATGGTATGACAACCAGATAACCAAAAAAATTGGTTTTAGAGCCGATGTCACAAGTTCAAATTGATGCGAGGCGCAACAGGTGCTGGGAGCGAGATTGTTGCACTTATTACCAATTGATTTTAAGAATGATTATAGGATGCAACGCAGCATAACTGAAATACCGAAACTACATTTTTCTCATCATCATCATCATCATCGTCGTCGTCATTGTCATCATCATCAGGTTTAGAGTTTAGGGTTTAGGGTTTAGTAGGTTACTACAATGTGACATTGACTATATTAATATGTGGTATCCGGATACTTGTGAGAATTTTAATTATATAATTTCTATTTTTAATTTTCTAAATAACACAATCTTTTTTTTTTAAAGTATTAATTAAAAATCGAGTTGTCATCCCTTGTCAAGGACTGGTGGCTAATTTCATTGATGGACAACTTGTGATTGTTTGGGGATGGGGGAGAGTTATGATTGTCTAGATTTGAACATCTTTCTATTAATAGAATAAACGACCATGATTGTCCATTAACAAAAACAACATTCGCCGAACCGATCGTTGCTCTATCAAGGGACAACATGCGGTTGTCTATCAACATGGGAGACAATTATAGTTGTCTAAATCTAAACATCTTTCACGTCAGTGGAAGAAACAACCATGACTCTCTGTTAGCATAAACAACCATCGGCCTTTTCATTTATGAGCAACTTGTGGTTGTTTGTCGACATGGGAAATCTATGAATGTCTAGATTTGAACTTCTTGTCGTCAACGGAATAAACAACCATGATTTTCAATTAACGAAAACAATCATCGGTCGGTTGATGGTTGTTCCATACTTCCATTGGTGGAACAATCATCGGTCGGTTGATGGTTGTTCCATACTTCCATTGGTGGACAACATGTGGTTGCATGTCGATGAGGCAGGCAATTATGGTTGTCTGAATCTAAACCTCTTTCCATCAATGGGCTCAACTAGTCATACGGGTGAAGTTTGGGAGCAAAGACTAGGGATCGAGTCTCACCAGCAGCAGTGTGGGGGCAACCTCTCAAAGTGAGAAAGGCTCCTTGTGCGTAGTAAGCAAATGTCTAGCATCTGTATTCAGTTGAGTTACGATGATTATCGGACCAGGACGTGGGGGCCCTTGGGGTTGAGGATTTAACTTTTTGGGAGGGGCCCTTGGGATTGAGGATTCAACTTTTTGGGAGCAAAGAAACAAACATGACTTTTCATTAATAGAAACAACTATTGACCGCTGATGGCAAATTTGGGGCTTTAATTTTTTTTTAAACATTATAAACAATGTGTTAATCTATCTCTTAAAGAGAAAACGATAGTGTAGCCCACACAGGCTTAACTCACTGATTCAGTAGACAATATTTGGGGGAAGAGATCAAGGTTCGAAACTCGGTAGCAACAGTGTGAAGATTTTGTTCAAAGTGGACGACAGATCCATTGTGTGCACTGACATTTGGCCATGTTTGGTGAGCTATTGAGTTGAGTTACCAAATGTTTTGTCGGCTGAGCGAAGCGAAGTGTGGGTGGCCCCTGGGGACATGAATCTTATGAGAAAACAAAAAGAGTCAGTGGATATGAACAGATACTCTATTGTAATAGAGTCAATAGTATTCGAAAAAAAAAAAAGAAAAAAAAAGAGAAAACGAAAGAAGCAAAGAAAAGAACATTAGTAAACTAAACATAAATATTCAATATATTAAAAATAAATTCTTATGTCAATGGTCTACGTAGCAATTCGAACCATGATCTACAGGATAACAATTGTATTTTTGGGAGAATTGTCATTGAATGAGACTCAACCAAAACTTGATTTGATTATTCTCACATTGCAAGTTTCGCTACTAGTGCATTATGAAAAAAAAAAAAAAATCAAATTGACCACCCAAGTCTATGAAGTGTGCAATTAAGTCCTCATAGCTAATAAAGCCCCAATAATGCCCATAAACAAGAAAAATATTGCAATTAGCAACTATGGCCTATTATCTCATCTATTTAGTAGGTTAGTGTCAGTGTGACGTTGATTAGAGTAACATGTGGTCTCTTATACTTATGTGGTATTTAATTATACAAAATTTTTGATTTTTTTTTTTTGTAAAAAATATTAATTTAAAAAAATCATTACCTATCGTCGACAGTCGGTGGCGATTTTTGTCCACAGGGAGAGATATGATTGTCTGATCTAGATTTGAACTTCTTTTTGTCAATGGAAGAAACAACTATGATTTACCATTAATTGATACAACCATTGCCTTGATGATGGATGTATCAGGATGATCAACATTTGGTTGTATGTTGACATGGGAGACAATTATAATTGTCTAAATCTAAACCCTTTTTAATCCCCGAAAATCCGGAATAAACAATTATGACTATCCGTTAACAGAAATAATCATGAGTTGGCTAATGGTTGTTACATTGATGGACAACACATTGTTGTTTGTGGACGGGGAAGACATTATGATATTCTAGATCTAAACCTCTTTCGTTAATGAAAGAAACAACCATGATTGTCCATTAACAGAAACAGCCCTCGGCAGACCGATGGTTGTTTCATTGATAGACATCATCTGGTTGTCTGTCGACGACGAAGATAACTATGACTGTCTAAATCTAAACCTTTTTTCTGTCAATGAAAGAAACAATCATGACTTTTCATTAACAGAAACAATCATCGATCGGTGGTAAAATTTTGATGACTTAAATCTTAAATAAAATTACTATGAATGACGGAAAAAATGATACTGCAACTTGAGAGAAAGAAATGAGAAAAAGAGGAAGATAATTCATCTTATTCATTATTTTCCAATTAACATCACTCCAATTAGGGTAGAAGTTTACATGGATGAGCCCGAACGGACTTTCAAAATTTAACAGCGACAGTGTGGTGATTATGTCTAAAGTAGACAAATCCTTTGTATGCATCGACAATTGGCTCTGTCTGTTGAGCCATTAAATCACTATAATTTATCTCCTCTCACATGTTTTGTTGGGTTAGGACGTGAGGAACCCTTAGGATTGAGAATTCGAGGGAAAGAAGTTTACATTGATGAGAATTTTAACAGAATAAACATTCATTAATGAAATTTATTCTTAAAAACAGTATTTTTTTTTCGGTTGCCCAACTTTTTTTGGGGTGACTTTTTTCACTTTGGAAAGTTATAATGGAGGAAATATAAAAGAACAAAAATAAAGTAAAAAAATTAAAATCATCTGCAAAAAATGGCAGATAGTCCACCTTTAACTCCACTGTGTCTGAACCGCCTTTGGCTTTGTGAAGAAACTCTCTCTACCTTTTTCTCTCTCTTTCTCAGTTTTCTCAGTTCTCTCACACCCATATATATTATACATAAACGCACCTCTTTGTGTGTATTTTTTTTTTCTGTCGCCTAACCTCTCAATACAAGAATTTGAAGGAGAAAGAACAAGGAAATAGAAAGTAATCATGTCTTCACCAAGCAAGCGCAGAGAGATGGACTTGATGAAACTGTAATCCAACCCAAATCCATAACTTTAATTTTCTTTTTGATTTAGATGGTGTTTTTTTTTTTTTTTTTAAGAAAAAAATAAGTTTTCTTGGATTTTTATTCTGCGGGGTTTTTCGTTGTGGGAACTGTAGGATGATGAGTGACTACAAGGTGGAGATGATCAATGATGGAATGCAGGAATTCTATGTAGAATTTCATGGACCCAAAGAGAGTAAAGTTCCGCAAATACCCTTCTCTTGTTTCGCTTGTGTCTGTGTTGAGTCTGGATTTCAGCTAGGTTAGATTATTTTAAATGATATTATGTGTTTTTTTTTTTTTCCCAATCATTTTGTTGACTTGTAACTCCCCTGATTCAGCTGCCAAGATAGTAGCTTCTATTGTTATATTGATGGACTGAAGTTCAATCTTTGTGATTGAAGTTTTGCTTTTGTTGAATTTTATTTTTTGGCTATTGGGTTTTAGACTTTTAGTTGTAGAGAACTGACCAAATGACTTTGCCAGTGACTGATAAATAAGAATTTGTGTTATCATATGTTTTGTGGTTGTATGTTGATAAGTCTGATATGGAGTGCAATTTACTCAAGAGTGTGCAGGGCTTCTGTTCACTGATATTTCTCAGTGAAGATCTTGTCCACCTAGTTGTTATGTTCTGAAGAAATATAGATTGTAAATTTTAACCAAAAATGTGACCTTTTCTTAATTTCATTTTTTGTTTGTAATCTTTGTTCCCTGTGACAGGTCCTTATCAGGGAGGTGTATGGAGAGTTAGGGTGGAACTGCCAGATGCCTATCCTTACAAGTCTCCTTCTATAGGTTTTGTCAATAAGATTTATCATCCAAATGTTGATGAAATGTGAGTTGGTGGACATTATTTTTTGCCTAATTTCCCTTCTTTACATGAATTGGGCGGAAGATGGACTTAACAATCTACACTTCCATGGCTTTGAGTTTGCAGGTCTGGCTCAGTTTGCTTAGATGTTATAAATCAGACTTGGAGCCCTATGTTTGGTAATTCATGATTTTAACGGTCTCTCTTGTATAAGAACTTTCATTTGTTGCTCTATGACAATCTATATGCCTTGCAGATCTGGTAAATGTGTTCGAAGTGTTTCTTCCTCAGCTTCTTTTGTATCCGAATCCATCGGATCCACTGAATGGAGAAGCTGCAGCTCTTATGATGCGTGATCGGACTGCTTATGAACAAAGAGTGAAAGGTAAAAATTCATCTCATATGCCATAGATCCTAAAGTGAATATTCCTCCTTTGGTAGTTATTATGCACCATATATATATAATTTTTTGCCTTGCATTTATATGGGAACAACTCTGTATGAGTGCTGAAAACTCCCTATCGGGTTCTACAATGAATCAGTTTCTAACTGTGGGGTGAATCAGTAGGATGTAGCACCTCCATTCCAATCAATTGGAAGCTTTTAAGGAGCTTTTTGACTATGCGATTTTTTTCTGAGTATAAATAGTTTTTGACTTGAGCAGTACTGGCACCCTACTACATTCCATTGCCTGATTAAGTCTAGTGATTGCGTGATCATGTGTGGTTTTCTTCTTGTCTATTGCCTCTGGACACAAGATTTTTCTGCGTAATGGATTCATCTGTGATTTTAAATGACTATTCTTGTCAAAAGTTTTGAACCATTTTCTTTATTGCGTATTGTTTACCATTTTGATTAATTCTCTAAGTTTAGATGGGGTAATTCATTTCTTTGCATATTCGGAATAGGATAGCTTCACTTTCAATTGTTTCAATCAGTTGAATGGTCAGGACTGCTCTTTAAGCTAATTCATTTGGTAATAAATGACCATTCTGACAAGGATTAAGTTGGCCATTTTATCAAGAGCGATGCAGATTACTGACATTTGGACATGATAGGTAACCTTAGTCAGGATTTGCAGGTCTTTTTGGAATTACAAAGTTGAAAGAAACCCTAAAAGAAATGAGAGCTTAAAATGCCAATGAGATCGATAGCTCTATATCAATGTACTTTGTGAAATGTTGTCTGGCAATGACACCTCGGATGTGAACATTTAATTCATATGATGTGAAGATTATATCAAGTTTGTGACAATCCATAATATGTCAAACTTGGTACTTACAATGTGAGCATTTAGTATATATCAACGAAAATTTCATTGCGTATTATGTAAAACATTAGTGTATACTTTTTAAGTTAACATTTCGTCGATTCCATTAGGACATTGATTCATGGAACATTTTGCTATTTGCACCACTCCGTACAGAAATACAATTGCATTATTGTGATTACAATGTAAAATGGTGAAATTTCGTAAATTTCTTACATAAAACCATTCTGTCTTCCACAGTATATACATCTATAATAGTAGCTGTTGATTTTGGCGAAACATCTCGTTTCTCATACTCCCGTCCCCTTTACTTTCAGAGTTCTGTGAAAAATATGCCAAGGCTACAGATGCAGGGGTTGCCCCGGAAGAGAAGTCTAGCGATGATGAGGTGAGCGAAGACGAATATGCATCCAGTGACGAGGAAATTGCAGGCAAAGCTGATCCCTAAGAGATTTGGATATGACGGGCTCGCTAAATGTCTGTTTGTACATGAAATCATATCAAAGCTCTCTTCTAGAATAAACTCCAATTTCACTGAACATTCCTCGTTTGCTTTCAAGATCTGAAATGTTTTTACATTTGTATGTTATCGTATGATCTCCATTGCCTTATTCCTCGAAGCTGTTTTTAGACGAGATCATCTGTTTGGTGCTGTCCATATCCACCTGCTCTTGCATACCATAGTTCTGTCAAGAAGACATTATTCTCTATCCTCATTCAGTCTCAGAAAGGTCTTATAATCTTGTCATTCTGTTCAAAATGTTATCCATTCTCATTTTGGTATGCATATGTGGTTTGGGACCATGTGTAGGGTAAAGTGGTAGACATATGCCAAGTTTGGCAACTCTTATAATTTTAGCAGGTTCGAACTCTCGACCTCATACCTAGAAAGTCTGAGATCAAATTATTTATTTTGAATTTTCAACCTAATTATTTTGATTTTTAAAAAAAACATTTATGAAGTTGAATACTCCACCACGATGATGAAATCATTAGATTTTTTTGACATGACTCAAGGTGGTTGTGCCAAAGCAGTGAAGCACTAGAGTAGCCATTGTGACTGAAAGAGTATTGAGTCATTAATTATTTAATTTGAGATTTGTAAGGCCTATAGTTTTTGAGGAGTTTTTTAAATGTGATTAGGAAAGAGAATATGGGAGGAAAGAGGAAAAAAGAAAAAAAAATTGAATAGTGACAACATACATAAAAATAAATTTTAAAAAAAAGAGAGGAAAAAGTAGCTTAAAAGCTGGCGGCTACTCTGATGCGTCTCAGTGGGCGCGAAGTGCCGCTCAAACGCGACCTCTTGTGGTTTTGTTTTTTTCTTTTTTCTTTTTTCTTTTTTTCTGTTTTTTGCAAAATTCATGAATTTGCAGGAGATAAATTTTGTCAAAAATCAAACACCACATTAGTACAAAATTTCAAATTGAGTTTTACACTGTTTCAAAAACTGAGAAAAGAACACTATTATAGATGCTTTGAAGTCAAGTATAAAGCCCAAAGAATTAATGTCCCTACTATCAGGATTTGGTCTTGTGACGGTCTATTTGAAATGGTAGTAGATGTGTCATCACACTAGATAATAGATAGCATCAAATGTAAGTCTTCAATTATTTAATTTGAGATTTGTACAAATATTAAGGATTAAGTTAATTAATAACGGGATAATATCAAATGTAGTATTGTAAAAATTCAACCTAGGTAGCCGTCTAAGCATTTGGTGCGTCTAGGCTGAAAGGATTTTCTTATTACTCGGCCATTAAGCAGTTGGCCAACAACAATTTATATCGTGGATTAGGGTGCACAATGCATTAAGCAGTTGGCCAACAACAATTTATATCGTGGACTAGGGTGCACAATGCATTGTGCACCCCGTACCAAAATGTTAAGAGATGAGTTCTGTGTATTCTAGGTAATCGTTCTGTGTATTCTAGACAATCATTCTGTGTATTCTAGGCAATCATTCTGTGTATTCTAGGTAACCGTTCTATGTATTCATGTTAGTAACACATGTTGTGATGTGTTTGTGCATTCGAATGTTTAGGATGATGAGTTATGTGTATTTTGCGTCAATATTCTGTGTATTTTAGGCAAACGTTCTGTGTATTTTAGACAAAGATTCTATGTATTATAGACAATGAATTCCCTGGAGTCATTCGCGTCCACGTCCACTAACATCGAAACGACGTCGTTTCGGACCAGGGTCCACAGTGCACTGTGGACCTGGTCCGCGTTATAACCATTGTTGGCCAACAAGTTATATTACGTGTCCAAATAGATCAGGTTAATTGTGGAATTTTAAAAAATTGATTTGTTTTGCTCAAAATGACATAATTTTGAGTAAAACTAGTTGAAACTCTAAATAAAGAAAGAAATTAGTGCAAAGAAGTAAAGGATAATCGGCGCAAGCTAAATTAGAGTAAAGGACATTTGACCAGATGTTCATCTAGCGATTTCTACAATAGTAATCGAGTGAGAATATATACAATACTTATAGGAGGAGCAACAATTATGTACAAATTATTGTATAAAAGCTTACAAGGTTAAACTATTGCACTGTACGGAATTACACACAGGCAATGTGATTGTCAAACTTTTGCACTTGAAGATAATCAGCTGACTCATATGTCAGATTCAATGAATCTGTGCTTCATTATTGCTCTATTACATTTATTTTTTTTTATAATTCCAAAAAATACATTTTTTTATAATTCCGCAAGTTCTTGATATAGACACTTTTCTGTGGATTTATAACCCATAATGAAAATAATTAATTTTTGTTTGTCACATTAAAGAATAGAATTAAGGAGTAGAAACTTTTTTCCCATCCCATTTATTTTTATTTTTTATTTTATACTTTTTAAAACTTTTTTCGGGGAAGTCATACCATATCCTATCTTTTACAAACCAAAAAAAAAAAAAAAACTCTTTTAATATATAATGAATATAGAATACATTACAATCAAGCAAACTACTGACAATAAATTACTAAAACATCACTGTATATAAATATTGTTTATGTGAATGAACTAAAATATTGATTGTTCGGATTAAAACAAAATTGTAATAATGCACTAATGCCAATAACAAATATGAAGAAGAAATATGCCTCAAAAGAGATGATCAAGTGGAGCATGATCATTGTATCAAAACGTTACGAGTTCTTTTCTTGCCAATACATTATTGGTCGAGCCCATTGCACAAGGTATTCTTATAACTGTTTAGTTCTCATGTATGGTTTGCAAGTTATTATACATGAATGAAGTTAATTTAGTGTATACTCTCAAATACTAATTGCGAGTTTCTCCTTGAAACTCAAAAAATTTATGAAGAAATATAACAATAAGCAACATCACAATAATTGCATGGTTCAATACTACTAAAATAGGATAATATATTACATAAATGATGTCACCTCGAGAGAGACTATAAAAAGAGAAGATAAGGAGAACCAAATCCCAGGATTATACTGAGAGTCAGAAGCTCGAGCAAGTAAATGAATAACTTGGTTCGATGATCTATGAACATAGCTATCAGTAATGAAAATATGGAATCAAAACAGCTAATAAGGTTCTTGCAAACATCAATTAACAAACCTCTAGAATTCAAATTGCTCAAACTAAGCAAACTTCGTTGGAGTAATATATAAACAATCCGTCTCAAGAACGATGTTATCATAGTGCATCTTACAAAGATGCTTTTCATCTAATTAGTGTCTTAAAATTTGTAAGATGTTGACATGCTAGGTGGTCGGTCGGAAGGCTCACATTCTACTTTTATTGTTTCTAAGTGCTAAAGATTATAGCTCATAAGGTAGGTACGCACCTCATGTTTGTTTTTTTGTTTTTTGTTTTTTGTTTTGTTTTTGTTTTGTTTTTTAACTTAACTAGTTTTTGAGTTTTGTAGGATGATAAAAGTGCCCAACTATTGGCCTACAACCTCACGGTTGGCCTTGGGTCTCAGTGAGGTAGTCAAATTTCCTATGGAGGTGGTTGGAATTTTCACCCTAGTAGAATATTGCGCTTATGGTTATACTATTTTTTCCTTATCCCACTTAATTTTTCATAATCTAAGGTTTTTAACGAGGTAACCGACATGACCTATGCCCCTTATACTCAACTATGACTTAGGGGGCTCACCGGGGACCGCTTAGTTTAACGGTTGTGTCCAAATAAAAATAATGTACTTTTAATATATTAAAAATGTACATTGTATTCAAGAGATGTACATTATTTGTTTACTGAATGTACATTATATTGTATAATGTACATTCAGTACACAAATAATGTACATTTAGGGTGTGTTTGGAAAGTAGGAAAATGACTTATGTAAAATGAATCATTTTTCAAAAAATAGGTTGGATGTAGTTTGGAAAATTGTATTTGTGTGTTTGGTTCATTTTCTGGAAAATGAGTATAATTGTATAATTATATATTTTTATTATTTTATTTAAAACATTAAATATTTATAATAATATTAAAAATAATATTTTTAATTAAAAAAAAAACGCACCCCTGATTTCCGTTGGGAACCAGATCTGGTTTCCGCTGGACTAGAGCAGTGCTCTGGTTTCCCGCAACGAGAAACCAAAGCATTGCTCTGGTTTCTCGCCGAACCAAAGAGCAGTGCTCTGGTTTCCGGCCATGGTTTCCGTCGGAAATGTGTCTTCTTCTTTGAGATGAAACGCGGAAACTGACTTCCGCCCAAATTGGGTGGAAGTCATTTTCTGTCATTTTGAGGTCATTTTTCCCTGTCAACGAAAATTATTTTTCTGTTGACTAAATTTTCCAAGTGTAGGCAAACACGAGAAGCCAGGAAAATGATTTTTGAAAATCATTTTTCAGATTTTCAAACACACCCTTAGTATATTAAAAATATACTTTTTGTTATTATCCACGCAGCACTATGTGGACCATAGTCCACACAATAATTTGCCACCTAATAAGTATTGGTCTTTCCCGGACTCGGTTTTATAAATATGCACCCAAAAACAAATAAAGCCCAATATGCTCTCTGCCGGAAGCCCAATAATTGGACCCGGATTGTGCGAACTCCCAATCCGATTGAAAGAGATGGATTAGAGGAAGGTGGGACCTTTTCACGGAATAAACAACCTAAAAATCTACGAGGAAAATGGATTTATAACTGCTTATATAACTAGCTCGCAATTTATCATCACTGCCCCAGTTATCGTCATTTTTACCCCCGCTAATACTCGCTTCAAAGGTACCTTTCATCCTCATTTTTCTCGCATTCGCTGTTTGTTTTCGCTCCACGTTTAATCATCGAGATAGGTAGAGCTCAAAGATCAAATCATTTTTTTTTCTCATTTTTTTTCCGATTGATTTTCGAGAATCCTATATTGATTTGTAAATCTATGTGATTTTTTATTTTTATTTTTTGTTTGTCTTGTTCTTAATCTTGAGTTATTATCCATTTATATTTATGCGGCTTCTACGTAAGAAACACTCATCCTTTCTTTTGTTTCTTATTACTGGGTCGCTACCTTATATCTAGTCCTGGGGGTTGGATTCTGTTGTTCTTTCTGGGATTTATTGGGTTTAGCGTATCTGGGGTTGCTTATTGCGTGTGGAGTTGAACTTTAATGAGGGTTAACGGGAGTTGGACTGTGTAACTGATTGTTACTATTATTGATAGTAGTACATTACCTAGGAGTAGAGAGAGTGGACGATGGCTCGGTTGGTTATGCCCTACAAGGTTTCAACTTTGTCGAAGACGTGTCTCTTGGGTTTGATCTCCTCTGCTCCTGTGATTATCTGATTCCTTTTTTTCTACCTTCATTTGCTCTTTCATTTATCTGCTTGACTGTTTCTGAGAGGATGTGTTGATGTAGAGAGTTTGATATGGTTGTAGTGTGCCGAGGGTGCAAGGTTCTAGCGTGGGAATGTGTTTTGCTTAAGTACAGTATAGGTGTTTGTAGCAATTCTAGTCTATAAGAAAGTCCAAACATTTTCAGGCAGATTACTGTTTCTAACTTGTTTCTACTCCTTTTGGTGGCAAGGAAAATTCTTACCTTTTTGCTTGTTTATTTTAAGCATGATTTCATTTTTGTTAGGATTTGGTGCAATACACCAAATCTTTCTCTGGGTTTTGGCCTTTTGGGTTTGATTTAGATTTGTTGCCTTAATTAGGGTGTTTTTTTTTTTTTTTTTTTTTTGGTTTAATTTTAAGAATGATTTCATTTTTGTTGGGATTTTGTGTATTACCAAATCTTTCTCTGGGTTTTGGGTTTGATTTAGATTTGTGTCCTTAGTATGGTTTGTTTATTCATTCCAATATGATTATGATACTTAATTTATATGTAAAGTCCTTAGTTTACTCTTCTAACAGTACATTGGTATCATCTGAGTGATTACTTTCCATATTTTGGTATGCAGTTCCAGTCTTGTCGTGTTCGTTCAGTTGGGCACTCAGCAAGGAGTATCTGTAGGCACAGACAATCCTTTACTTCTGAGGTTCATGCATGTTTGATGTTCTAGCTTCAGCAAGCTCGCTTCTTTATCTGTTTTTGTATTTTTGAATCTCTTCTTGAGTTCTTGCACAGTTGCACTTAAGGTTTATTGCTCATAAATCTGTACCATTTGACCCTCTGAATTCTGTTATCCATTTTTCCACCCAGGTTACAGATTGGAGGAAGTATCGTTTTCCAAGCGTTTCATTTCCTGTAAGCTTTTATAGATGATGCTTTTATCACTACCCTGAGTGGAGATTGTTGCTTTCCATGCCTCAACTACATTGTTTTTCTGTGTATTTTTTGACTGAGAATAGCAGAAAAGAATAAACAACCGGAGGCTAATCTGTGCCATTGCCACTGAACCATTACCAAAGCAAGCTGAAGAATCGAAGATGGAGGCACCAAAAGAAATCTTTCTCAAGGATTACAAGCAGCCTGATTACTACTTTGATACGGTATGACACGTGACACACACATGCTCCCAAGTGATGTATACTTGTGCATGACAGTTCACTGGGCGTAGATATATGGTATGCTAATGCATTTCTAAAAATACTGTTCAGGTGGATTTGAAATTTTCACTAGGTGAGGAGAAAACAATTGTCTCTTCTAAAATTGCTGTCTACCCCAGAGTTGAAGGTAATATTTTGACCTTTATTTTGACTTTTGTTTGACAATTCACTTCTCTGGTTGTGGGTTGATAAATTTTATGACATGTTGGGATGACCACTATAGGTTTTGCTGGAATATCATTCAAAGTTAAAGCTTTTGTAAACTAATATGTTTTGTTTCATTTTAGTTTGAAACCTTGTATTTATTTATCTTGACCAGGTGGTAGTTCACCGCCACTCATTTTGAATGGGGCTGATCTGAAGCTGCTTTCGATACTGGTTAATGGCAATGCACTGAAGGTATGCATATATATATATATATATATATATATATATATATATATATATATATATATATATATATATATATATATATATATATATATATATATATATATATATATATATATATATATATATATATATATATATATATATATATATATATATATATATATATATATATATATATATATATATATATATATATATATATATATATATATATATATATATATATATATATATATATATATATATATATATATATATATATATATATATATATATATATATATATATATATATATATATATATATATATATATATATATATATATATATATATATATATATATATATATATATATATATATATATATATATATATATATATATATATATATATATATATATATATATATATATATATATATATTCTCACTTCTTTTTATTTTTTTTCTCCTGTAGAACCTAACTCTGCCTAATTTGATTGTTTCAATACTTTGCTTTTTTACATAAGGAGGAAGATTTTCATTTGGACTCAAAGCACTTGACTATTACTTCACCTCCAAGTGGCAAGTTTACCTTGGAAATTGTAACAGAAATATATCCACAGAAGAACACATCCTTAGAGGTAAAATATTCCTTTCTAACACTGAGAAATTCTGTTTAGGCTTGGCCACTATATCTATATTCTAATTCAGCTTAAGTACACAGGGGCTTTACAAGTCATCTGGTAACTTCTGTACACAATGTGAAGCTGAAGGTTTCCGTAAAATTACGTTCTGTCAGGTAGATCTTCTATCACATCAATTGATATTAAGTTTCAACTTGCTTCTTTGAAGTCCTTTAACTGTTTTTATTTGCATCTTTAGGACCGTCCTGATATTATGGCGAAGTACACTTGTCGCATTGAAGGAGACAAATCCTTGTACCCTGTGTTGTTGTCCAATGGAAACCTCATTGAGCAAGGAGATCTGGAGGTGAGTTTAAACCTACAATGTTATTAGTACAAAGTGCATTTGGTGTTCATAAATGAGGTAACTGCTATGTTTTCTCCCTTCTCATTTTTTTTTTAATGCAGGGGGGACAACACTATGCCATTTGGGAGGATCCTTTCAAGAAACCTAGTTATCTGTTTGCATTGGTTGCTGGACAGTTGGCCAGCAGAGATGACATATTTATAACACGTTCTGGCCGAAAGGTCTCCCTTCGAATCTGGACCCCTGCACAGGATCTGCCCAAGACAGCGCATGCTATGTATTCACTTAAAGCAGCCATGAAGTGGGATGAAGATGTTAGTTTTCCACTTATTAGTCATTCTCGGTTCAATTCTTCTTTAGATCTTTATTTTGACATTATCTTTCCCTGCAATTTTATAAAACAGGTGTTTGGTCTTGAGTATGACCTGGATCTTTTTAATATTGTTGCTGTGCCAGATTTCAACATGTAAGTCTTTTTGTATTTTCCTATTCACAGTGTCCCTTATTCTTTTCTTTTCCTCTATACCTTGTTTCATACTCTAAATGCCTAATACTGTGTTCTTTTTTGCCAGGGGAGCAATGGAAAACAAGAGTCTGAATGTATGTTTTCTTGAGAAACCATTATGCTAACCAAAACATTCAGTAGCCTCTTTCTTTTGAAAGAGAGAGAGAGAGAGAGAGAGAGAGTTTAGGGGGGACGGGGTTACGGGAAACAATCTTGTTGAAGTTGTTTGATTTGTTGTTAATAGATATTCAATTCCAAACTTGTCTTGGCTTCTCCTGAAACTGCAACTGATGGAGATTATGCTGCAATTTTGGGGGTGATTGGACATGAGGTATTCTACCCTATTAAATTATTATTTTTATGCAAATATTAATTTTGAAATATATTGATTTTGCGATTTATTTCTTTTGATGTTACAGTATTTCCACAACTGGACTGGGAACAGGTTGGCTTCTATCTTCAGTTCTTGCTAAAAATACTTTTGATTCTTCTAAACTAATTCTGATTCTTCTTCCCTGATTATTTATTTCTTTTTTGATCCTTCTAAAATACTTACTTCTGTTAAACGTATTTGTTTTTGTACTTTAATTAACAACAAACTTGATACAGAGTGACATGTCGTGACTGGTTCCAGCTTAGTTTAAAGGAAGGTCTCACAGTTTTCCGTGATCAGGTAGACAGTTTCCTATATCTGGATATGGTTTTTTTATTCTTATACTACTTTCATCTGAGCTTTACCTCACAATATTTTGGATGCATGGGATAGGAATTTTCATCTGATCTGGGAAGTCGTACTGTGAAGAGGATAGCTGATGTTTCAAAGCTTAGAATGTATCAATATCCTCAGGTCTGTTTGCACAGCTTTCTTTTTCATGTCATGCTAGCATTTTTATTTCTTCTATATCTATGCATTTAAAGTTTTCTCATCCTTGCCCATGCTGTAACATGGAATTACTCACAATGTTTGATTCTTTGATCTTCAAGGATGCTAGTCCCATGGCTCATCCTGTGCGACCTCACTCTTACATCAAGGTCTGAACTTCTTGGCAATCTGAATACTCTATTTCGTTTTCAATGTTTGTAGAATCTTTGTTTATTACCCCTCTCAAGTAACTGCTAATAACTTTACTCACTTCCTTATTCTCCCCCTTTTATGAAACTTTGGCAGATGGATAACTTCTACACTGGTCAGTCTTAGTTAATTTTTGTTCCTGAGTTTATATACTTGTGCAGCTCTTTTTTTTTAATGGTTTTTATTTATTTTATCTTTTGCAATCTGGAAACCTACTAATGGATTTGATCTTTCAATGCTGTGGCCACATCAACTGGTGTTGCTTGATTTCTGATCTGGATATCTATAACTTGCAGTAACGGTAATGCCTTATCAATTTTCCTCTTATACTTTAATACCGTTGCATTTTCCTATATTTGCCTGGAGTTCACTAATTTGCTGATATTCCTTTTTTCGGGTTGCTTTTCAACAGGTCTATGAAAAGGTATTGCACTCACTCTGTGTGTGCTTGTTTCTGTCTTATTCGTGTGCATGCGCTTTGTCCTGGTTAATGTCCATATTCAAACAAGATTGCTTTTGATTCACTATTATTAACACATTATCAGGGAGCTGAAGTTGTCAGGATGTACAAAACATTGCTGGGAACTGAAGGGTTCAGAAAAGTAAGAAGAATTGATGATTGCATAATCAATCTGGAATATTTCATATTTACATGCCATCCTTGAACCTCAGAAGCATCTTCTTGGTGTTTCAGGGCATGGATTTATATTTTAAGAGGCATGATGGGCAAGCTGTGACCTGTGAAGACTTTTTTGCTGCGATGCGAGATGCAAATAATGCAGATTTTGCTAACTTTTTATCATGGTATCAAATTAACCCTTGTACCCATTTTTTCTGAAGTTCACTCTCTTTTTCCTTCCCCAAGGGTAAGATGGTCATGCACTTGATGCCTTCTGTGCGTAAGCTTTTTAATTGAATGAACTTCTAGGTACTCTCAAGCTGGAACTCCTCTTGTGGAGGCTACTTCTTCATATAATGCTGAAGCTCGTACTTATACTCTAAAGTTCAGGTACAAAAATCTCGTCTCTAGATTAAATAAACATATTTGATTATTTGCTGATCATATCTGATATAATATCTTTACAGTCAAGATGTCCCTCCCACTCCAGGGCAGCCTGTAAAAGAGCCAATGTTTATTCCCATTGCGGTAGGTCTTCTGGACTCAAGTGGTAAGGAAATACCTTTGTCATCTGTGTGCCATGGTGGGAAATTGGAAAGTATTGGTGGTGGCCAGCCAGTCTACACTACAGTTCTTCGGCTGACAAAGGTCAGTTAAGATTTTAGTTCTGAGCATTGATACTCGTATTTACTTTGCACAAGAAACATTGCTTGCTTTTAGTTTCTGTGTCCCTCTTTCAAATCTATGCTTTTGTTGAAGTTCTTACCTAATGAGGGTTTTTATATCCCAATTGAAAACCAACAGAAAACACAATTCAGAGACCTTTTTTTGTTCCTTTTGCATTTTCCAATTCTCTCATCAGTGACACAACTAATTTTTTCTGTTTGATTTGGACTTTTTTCCGTAATGTATAGCATTTTGTCTATCTAGTGAGATATTTTTTTTTCTGAGATGTTATGACTTATGGTTAGCAGTTTTGTTTCTTGCATGTTTCTCTGTAATTATAAACCGTCTTGTTTTTAATGTGCAGAAAGAAGAGGAATTTGTGTTCAATGACATATTTGAGCGGCCAACTCCATCTATATTACGGGGTTTCAGTGCTCCCATCCGACTTGAAACTGATCTCACTGATGAAGATCTATTTTTCCTTCTTGCTCATGATTCTGATGAGTTCAACCGGTTAGTATTTACTGAAGTTTGTATTACAAAATTTCCTTATATTTAATCAAGGATTCGGGATAACCTCAATTTGGCTTTCTATGGTGTAGATGGGAAGCTGGGCAGGTGTTAGCGAGGGAACTTATGCTCAACCTTGTAGCTGATTTCCAGCAAAACAAGCCCTTGGTTCTTAATCCACAATTCCTGCAGGGAATAAAAAGCATCCTTAACGATTCAAGTTTGGATAAGGTTTGAATACGCCTCCTTTCATCGTCCTAGTTGCAAAAAGAAATCGATTGATTAGCGTGCTACACATGGTGTACTGCAGGAATTCATTGCAAAGGCAATAACTTTGCCCGGGGAAGGAGAGATCATGGACATGATGGCTGTTGCTGACCCTGATGCCGTTCATGCTGTTAGAACCTTCCTCAGAAAGCAACTTGCGTCTGAGTTGAAGGCAGACCTTCTCAGAACGGTATAGGCATTGAAACATGATGTTAATTCTTCTGTTTTTATTGTATGTTGCTAGATATTTATCTAGGCTGGTTCTTTGCAGGTCTATGAGAATAAGAGCTCTGAACCATATGAGTTTAATCATCACAATATGGCGAGGCGTTCTCTAAAAAATATTGCTCTTGGTCTGTATGATACACAGTATTCTCTTTTCTTATTCTCTTTTCTTATTCTTCTGCTTCATCTTGCCGAGTAATTCAATTTAATAATAAGCGTTGTTTTTCGTTTTTTATAGGATATCTTGGGTCACTTGGAGATCCCGAAATTACGGAGCTTATATTGCATGAATATAAAACTGCAACAAATATGACAGAGCAATTTGCTGCTCTGGTAGCTATTGACCAGCAGCCTGGCGAAACACGTGATGATGTTTTGGCTGATTTCTACGTGAAGTGGCAGCACGACTTCTTGGTATGTGTTTCAACCTCTGTTTTAATTCTTCGGTGGTTGATGGCACGCCTCATTCATTTACGAGGAACGATTATTCATGTTACTCTGATTTTCTTTCTCGCAGGTGGTAAATAAATGGTTTAGCCTCCAAGGTGTGTCAGCCATTCCCGGGAATGTTGAAAATATCAATAAACTTTTGAACCACCCGGCCTTCGACCTTCGCAATCCGAACAAGGTCTTTAACTTCATTTATAAAGCAGCATTTTTCCTTATAGCTTCAACCGAACTTGCGATATGAGTTTAATTTGATTCTGATGCAGGTGTATGCGTTGATTGGGGGATTTTGCGGGTGCCCTATTAACTTCCATGCGAAGGATGGGTCGGGCTACAAATTCTTAGGAGAACTTGTTGTACAACTTGACAAACTAAACCCCCAGGTCTGTTCAATGAAGTTATTCAAGTTCCTTTCTCTTTCTTTCGCATTCCAAAAAGTAACCGAAAGAACACAACCATAGACTAGACTAAAGATGTAGAAAGAAAACCTCGAAGATATTAAAATGAAAGGGATTTCTTTGCTGTTCAATTCCTACTTCATCTTCTCAATATACAATCAATGATATGCAGGTGGCTTCTCGTATGGTATCCGCCTTCTCTAGGTGGAAGCGTTATGATGAAACCAGGCAAGCTCTTGCCAAGGTAATCCACTAACGCGGTTGAATACTTGATCTAATTTTTGTTCACTTCACAAATTGATTATATATATTAATAGCTTTCGCGCGTAATTACATAATGCTAAATTATCGTAAAACAATCTACTCTTAACTTGTTCTATGATATTCTAAGCTGCGTTTTAACATACACAGGCGCAGTTGGAGATGATCTTGTCCACCGAGGGGCTCTCCGAGAACGTGTTTGAAATCGCATCCAAGAGCTTGGCTGCTTGATTAATGATTGTTTTCTCTAAGAACTGAAACTTAAACATGCCTTGTTATAACCCCTGCTAAATCATGTGGAAACATTTCAAGCTCTCGAAAAACTGGTGAATAGTTTATAATGATGAATTTTATGGGATTCAAACAGCAATTTTATTTTCATAAATTATTTCCTTGTTTTGATAGTGTTTATCCATCTTTTGTTAAAGTAACTTTTTTTTTTTTTGTTCAAGGAACTTGTGTAGTAAGAAAGGCAATTGTAAAGTTATTATGAGTCAATTTTAAACAGTAACATTTAAGTATTTAACTATCTTCAAAATTGACTCAGTCTACCTCACCTAGAACCTAGGAGGCAACCTATTTAAAACACTGCTTTTTAATCTTTATGCGTATTGATGAGTCTTATTGCGAGTTAATCACATCCGAAGCTTCGTATGTAAGAGTTAAAGCATTGCTTTCATGCTTTCTAGAAGATAAGCACTTGAAAGTGACTTTGTGAGTTGAAAGTTTAAAAGGAATTGTCAAAATGTGATCCTCGCCAATAACCACCAATTAGGTCAGATTACCTAATTGAGGTCATTGTAGTGTACAATTTTATCCAATTTCATTTCTGTACTTCAATTCTAATTAATTCATATTTGATTTACATGAAAATTCGCCGTCACTATCCAAAAGTGCACTCTGAGTAAAGTCTGTCTTGACTTAATTTTATCCTATACTATATAATAAAAGTTGCTTGTCTATAATATTATTGGTTTTAAAAATATAAAAATTAAATTGAATAATTTGATCAAAGTCTTTGAATTTTTTATTTTTTATTTTTTTGTATACACATAATTATCGGTTAATAATGTTATAGAAGAAGGTAAAGCTTTAACTAGTCAAGGAAATGAAAAGTAAAACAAACATCATAATATATATATATATATATATATATATATATGGAAATTTTAGCATAAAATGGCATAGAAAGTGGCTATTTAATTCTGTGGTACAAATATATGTGTGGTCCACTCCCAATTTTTTATAAATTAAATTTCATTTTGGGTATAAAACTTACTGCCACCATATATATATATATATATATATATATATATATATATATATATACACGTTTTATTTTATTATTTAATTTNATATATATATATACACGTTTTATTTTATTATTTAATTTAAATTAATAACATGATTTAATTTTATTATAATGCTAAGAATGCAGTGTACCTACCAAAAGAATGGTAGTATTTTTGCAAATAATTATAATTTTAAAAAATGAAATTTTACAATGTCGAAAAGATATTATGTCTATTATTTGTAATTAGAAACGATAGTGACATTTTTTATAAATAGAATAAATTTATTTACAAGAATGTTACTAAACTTTTTTTTATATTTATAGTAATAAAAAATGCGATATATTTTTGATATTGTAATTTTTTTTTAAATTGTATAATACAAAAACTTTTACATATATATATATATATATATATATATATATATATATATATATATATATATATATATATATATATATATATATATATATATATATATATATATATATAT